>NC_051210.1:16057384-16306466 GCF_015220075.1 Falco rusticolus | reverse complement strand
TCAGATGCTCCCCACCAACCTGTGCCCCAGCCCCTTCCCCCGCCCCGCTGCCCGTCTCTGGCACGCTGCAGCCCCTCTGACGTCCCTCTTGCAGAGAGGGGCCCAGACCTGAACACAGGGTTCGAGGGGCGGCCTCAGCAGTGCCCAGTGCAGGGGGACGGTCACTGCCCTGGTCCTGCTGGCCACACTGCTGGGGACACCAGCCAGGGTGCTGCTGGCCGCCTGGGCCCCCTGGGCACACTGCTGGCTCCTGCCCAGCCGGCCGTCACCCAGCACCCCCAGGCCCTTTCCCACCAGGCCCTTTCCAGCTGCTCTGCCCCAGCCTGTAGCGCTGCGTGGGGCTGGTGTGACCCAAGGGCAGGACCCGGCACTGAGCCCTGCTGAACCTCACACGACTGGCCTGGGCCCATCGCTCCAGCCTGCCCAGGTCCCTCTGCAGAGCCTCCTGCCCTCAGGCCGGTCAACACCCCTGTCCAACTTGGTGTCATCTGCAAACTGACTGAGGGTGCACTCTATCCTCTCATCCAGGTTGTCAATAAAGATATTAAACGGGGCTGGCCCCAATACTGAGCCCTGGGGAACACCACTTGTGATCGGCTGCCATGTGGATGTAACTCCCTTCACCACCACTCTTTGGGCTTGGCTGTCCAGCCAGCTTTTTACCCACTGTGGAGTACACCCATCCAAGCCCTGAGCAGACAATCTCTCCAGGAGAAAGCTGTGGGAGGTGGTGTCAAAGGCTTTACTAAAGTCTAGGGAGACAACACCTACAGTCTTTCCCTCATCCATTAGGTGAGTCATCTTTTCGTAGAAGGAGATCAGGTTTGTCAGGCAGGACCTGCCTTCCATAATCCCATGTTGGCTGGGCCTGATCTCCTGATTGTCCTGCATGTGCTGCATGATGGCACTCAGGGTGATCTGCTCCATAACGTTCCCTGGCACTGAGGTCAGGCTGACGTGTGTAGTTTCCTGGATCCTCCTTCCTGCCCTTTTTGCAGATAGACATCACACTGGCTAACCTCCTGTCTTCTGTGACCTTCCCAGTTAGCCAGGACTGTTGACAAATGATGGAGAGTGACTTGGTGAGCTCCTCCACCAGCTCCCTCAGTACCCTCGGGTGGATCCCTATCGGTCCCATAGACTTGTGTGTATCTAAGTGGAGCAGCAGGTCACTAACAATTTACTCCTGAGCTGTGGGGACTTCATGCTGCTCCTCCTCATCCCTGTCTTCCAGCTCAGGGGGCTGAGTACCCTGGGGGTAACTGGTCTTGCTATTCAAGCCTGAGGCAAGGAAAGTATCAAGTACCTCAGCCTTTTCCTCATCCTTTGTGCCAACATTCCCCGCCACATCCAATAAACGATGCAGATTATCCTTGGGCCTCCATTTGTTTCTAATGTATTTGTAAAAACATTTTTTTTGTCTTTTACTTCATTGGCCAGCCTGAGCTCAAGCTGGGCCTTCACCTCTAATCTTCTCGCTGTATAACCTTGTGACTTTCTTATAGTCCTCCAGTTTCCTTACAGTCCTCCAGAGTTGTCTGTTCCTTCTTCCAAAGGTCATAAATAATCCTTTCCCGCCCCCCGCCCCGAGTCCCATCCAAAGCTCTCTGTTCAGCCAGGTCGGCCTTCTCCCACACTGCCTTGTCTGTCAGCACGAGGACGTCCTGATCCTGCACCTTTAAAGACTTCCTTCTTGAGGAATGTCCAGTCTTCCTGGACCCCTTGGCTTTTCAGAACTACCTCCCAAGGGACTCTGTCAACCAGGCTCTTAAGTGGGCCAAAGTCAGCTCTCCAGGTGTCCAAGGTAGTGGTTCTGCTCACCCATCTCTTCTCTGAGAACTGAAAACTCTCAACATCTCATGATTGCTATGTCCAAGACACCCTTGCAACTATCACATCACCCACGAGTCCTTCTCGTGGTGAGAACAGAACAGGTTCAGTGGGGTGCCAAGTCTAGTTGGCTCCCTGACCATCTGTGCCAGTAAGCTGTCTTTCACATACCCCAGGAACCTCCCAGATCGTTTCATCTTCACTGTATAGTGTTTCCAGCAGACATCTGGTAGGCTGAAGTCCCCTCGTGAGAACAAGAGATAGCAATTGTGAGACTCTCCCAGCTGCTTGTAGAATGTTCCATCTGCCTCTTCATCCTGGTTGGCTGGTCTATAACAGCCTCCCACCAGGGTATCCGCCTTGTTGGCCCTTACCCTGATTCCTACCCATGAACACTCAACCCTACTGTCACCATCATTCAGCTCTAGGCAGTCAACACACTCCCTGACATACAGGGGTATCCCACCCCCTTTGGTGGGATATCCCACCCTCCTTCCTTTGCTTATGACTAAGGAAAGTCTGCTTAAGGTCTTTGTTCATACCACTTTTGTTATTCTGTAAGTAGAAGAAGCTGTTTGCATTGAAGATTGTAGATGGTATCAGAGAACTTTGTTCTGTGGCTTGTCACATATAAAGAGACCTAGAAATGTGTAGATAACTTTCAAGTCAAAATCATCTGTAAAACTATAGAGTTTTAATATATTCCCCAAGTAATCTGAGGCACACTTCACAATTTAAGCAAAAATCTCCAAAAGATTTGTGAAGGCACAAAAGCACTTTAGGACATTACAGCTAAATTTGAGATTGTAACAAATATGACATCAATTTTTACATTGCTGCATAGCATTTATACAGTTTGCTGAGGTCTAGTGACCACAGTTTAATTTTGGAAGCAGCAGATGATATTTTGAGGAGGATATTACATTTTTTTGTAAGACTCAAAATAATACTTTCCTTTACAGAAATTATGACAATATTTTGAATAGAAATGCACAAAACATATTAGTAACAATTTATTCTGCATTGTTTGTTTACAAAATGCACCAGCATGTGTCTTTGGTGTAATGAGATGTTCTGGTGTGGCATGGTGTCAGAAACCAGTCTGTCAGAAGTAGGGAAAAAGGAGTTAAGTGCTCTTTTTCTTTACAAAACTCCTCCAGCAATGACAACTGACTCAGCTGCAGATTCATTCTCTCAGCTGTGTACACCACTCTGCTTAGCTTGCGGTAAGCATCCGTGGCCTTGCTTACATAAAGATCCAGTCCTTAATATTTTCTTGAAGAGGTAATGAATGAGTAAAAGGTGTTGTAAATAAAGCTGGTCAATTTATTATGCTGTGGTTGAAGTATTTTTCCAGGTCCACTTGTAAATGCTGCAGCTTCAGAGGTCTCTGCTGCAGCTACTGGGCAAATATATGTCCCTTAATTAATATTTGCATGCTGTATCTCAGGCTGCCTGTGAGGACTGAGCAATAGGAAGAAAACAAAGTTATGTCTGATCAGACTTAATGGCTAGTACAGCCTAACTACATGGCAGATTCATCATAGAAAGAATTATTCTGCTTTATGTTATGTGGAATTGCCATCAATTTATACATATTTATAATAACTCTGAGAATAACAGCACAACATAGCTGGCCTGTAGCAGTCTGTGTCTTCAGACCACAGACAAATTCCATAAGTTAACCAGTTTTGGTATGTGGCTCCTTTTATTTTATTTGTTCTGAACTTAGAGAGACAATGTATTGATGCTGGTCAGTACATTGCCATTAGAAGGGATTTTGTACAATACATAACTTATTATTTCTAGGGAAGTCTCTGTGCAAAGGCTGCAGGACTGTATAAGTATTTATTAAAAATAAATACATTCATTAAAAATGAAGGGTGGCTGTGGGTGAAAGCTGGAGACATGAAGCCAGGAATGATCTCAGATACACCAGCTGGGTCTGTCTCAGTTTCTCCCTTTACAAGATAAAGTTGGAGACACCTCTTCGCTCTCCAGTGGGAATTTAACTTCACTTACATAATTAAATAAGCTAAGCTTGCCACGTCTGGGGTTGGAAGCACTGGTGGTTTCATTTTGTCCTGTACTGAGGCCAGCACCCAGATAGATGGGTGGTCTTAGGGGGATGCAGAGCTGGGGCTATTGCTCCAAGGGCTATGCTCTGGTGCCCTAACTGACCAGCCTGTCAAAAATGCAGGAGGCTGGTAAGAGGCAGTGAAAACATAGTACTGTTTCTCAAACAACTTAAGGAAAAGGTACAGGACTTAGAAGCAGTCACTGAGCACAGATGTACAGAAGAGGAGAGTTAAATAGTTCCCAGTTTTACCACTGCGATTTCTGTTTGCGTCTCTGAAATATCCCTGCTGGTCTCAGTGACATACCTAATATTTCATGACCTAGTATCCTTGTGCTTTCTCAATATGCTTCTCATTAAAGACTCTAACCTGAGAGGTAAAAATACTGTCAGGTTTATATGTATTTGGCCACGGTCATTAAAATGGTTTCTTTACTCAAAGTGACCTGTATTTATAACTTGCTCAAACCCTAGCGCCAACTTTCATGAGATTTCCTGTTTTTTAAGCCCTTCATCATGGATTTAATTTTGAGAGATGATCTTTACAGTGAAAGAATACTGGCTGATTCTTTTCATGGGCAAGTGTGGTGAGAGGTGTGTGACTGGCTCAGTTCTCCCAGAGGGAACTGGAGGGTGTCTGTGGGATATGTGGGCAGCGTAAAAGTGGTCGTAGTAATTCAGAAGATTTAGTGTTAGACCCTTGCAGTAAAATTTACCTCTTGCTTGCAGGGTACCAATGCGTTCCTACAGCAGTTATGGCTAATGATGATGCTAGCAAAGCTCCTTCTCACTGTACAGTTAGAAGAATGAAGTACGTACTCTACAGAAAATAACACTTCTCCCATCTGCCTTCAAAAGCCAGGTTGCGGCTGGTGAAGGCAATGCAGTGTTCCCAGTGACAATGAATTGAGCGTCCCAAAAAACTGCATAGCAAGCATATAAAAGAGTGTGAGAACAAGGATATGTGGCTCTGCATTGCCTTTCATCTTATACGTATGGGTGGCTTTTCTAAAAATAAAAAGGCCATTAGGCGTTGTGATACGCAGAAAGACACAAATAAAATCAGGTAAAAACACAATGGTGTATCTTAAAGAAAATCTAGTTCATAAAATATTAAACTACCAGATACTCTTGCAAGTGATTAACTAAGTGTAAATTGGGATAAGGTCTCTTCTGAAAGTGGCCTGTTCTTGTGACAGTACTTAGCCACAAATATTCAGCAACTGCATGTTTGTTTTATTATTGGTGTAGCCATTTAACAGACAAATGCCTACAATTTTACAAAAAGCTACCTATGGATGAAGAGGACAGGACTCAGCCTAAATCCTGCACAAAATCACAAGTTTCTTGGTGTGAGGCCTGGCATGCAAAGTATATAAACTCCTTGAAAAAAACCCTCTGGTTATTCTATTTTGTTACATAGCTTGTGTCACAGAAGAACCAAAATCCCATGTGGCTGTGACTTGGCTCTGCCTCTCTGCAGCCAATACCCTGGTTATCCAAACCAAAAACTTACTGGTGAGGACAGGAGAGCCATTGTTACTCCCATACTTGACCAGGACTGTGATGTTCACCTGAGAAGTCAAGTGAGCTAAAACCTCATTGATCATAGTGTCATGCACTTTGAGGAGATATACCTGGTGGGAAAATACACAGTCTAAAAGGCACAAAAAATAAAGTTCAGAAGGGGAATATTGCCAAAGGTGGTGGTAAGTGATCACCCTTCCTTTGGATGCTTGCCCTAATCTATGTGGCATAATCAACAAAATGACCTAGTTCTTATGATTAGTATTTATGAAAATCTAAGAGCAGCTCACATGGCAGCAAGGGGTCTTGCTTGTAGTTTACCATTCCTAAAGTTTTGTGCTTGCACTCAAGTTTTGCGGATAATCTTCCCATAACACGTGCTTGCATTTCTTCAGTATCCATTCTCTTGTTTGGGCTATGAGCTCCATCCCACTTTCCTGTTTCATATTACCCTGCAAAGACATTACAAGGAGTGAGATACTTGACTCTTATCCACAACTTCTTGATCAGCAAATCACTTGGCGCCTGTACTTACTGTAATTATTACCTAAAGAGTTAGGTACATGTTTTAAAAAAGATCTTCAACTTAAAACCAGTGACGGTTTAGAAGTATCTGGTTTATTATGTGGCAGGTTCTGATGATTTACTACATATTTAAGAGGTCAGAATAACAAAATCTTTTTCTTCTTCTCTTTCTCTCACTTTGGTAACAGTATGCTTGGAGTAGACTATGTGATATCAGTTCCTATTCCTCTACATGCAGTTTTTCCTTTTCCTATCACCCCCAAAAACTTTCAAAAAAATTTTAGAAAAATTGCATGCAAATTTAGGAATACTGCTAAGGCTGTATACTCCAGGTTACCTATTGTTACTTGAACTACATATTGTTATTTTTGTTGTCTTACTGATATTATATTGTTTTTAGTATGTGCTTAGTGATCTACAAATAATGGAAATTAGAACCCCCATGCCCAAAAGGTGATTTTTAGTCAAACAGCATGCAATAAGCTAAAGTACTGGCCAGAATGACTTTTAATTTATATATTTTTTAAATGGTTAAATTTAATATTAATAGTTCCTTTAATTTAAACCACCCATTTTACAAAGCAAACCTTACTAAAGATGTCAATATTTGCAGCTATTGAAATTCAAGTAGAATCCAGTCTAAGCAGGCTGCATAGTATATTAGTTTACTCTTTCATTTGAGAAAGAGTGAAAATCGAATACAAAAGCGAGCACCTATCTCCACTTGTTAATCTTTTTGCAAAAGCATTATGTACTACATGAATAATAAGTTCTTACAACACTCTTGATAAACTAATGGTTTAACATTGTTCAGGCTTTTAGCCTCTTTCACGCTTTTTCCAGCTCTATCAGTATGGGTCATTTAGTAGTTTAGTATGTAAAATGGCAATACATATATACTAAAAGCAGATAGTTTAAATTTTTCTGACGTGAGGTGATTTGAATAAACATGTGCAGGTTAGGTCTTATTTTTATCTCATAGGATTTTATACCATTCCATCTCCAGCAATTAAATGGTATTTCTGGATACTTCACTTTCTTTATAACTGAGCTCAGAACCATCTCTTTTGTGTTATGTAGAAGGGCTCTGGAAAGGTCTTTCCCCTTTCCTTCAGGCTTGATGATGGAGTCATGCAGTCGGCTGCACTGATAAATGTTTTTTTGAGGGTTTTCCCTTTCTTACATAGAAGACCACTGGGAAGATACCTGCTTTTATACTGGTTCACATGGCAGGGTTACTGGGCATGAAAAGTAAGTTCCAACTCATAAATGTGAGTAACAGCTAGTTCTTTCGTGCAGATAGTCTGCAGGGAAGGTTTATGGATTTGCTTGTGCATGTCTGTTTAAGATACATGTTTCTGTCTACAGAGACATCAGAGAGCATTCAAAGCTTTCAGGTGTATTTCCCTTGAAAACAAGGGCAATCCAGCCAAGTGCTGGAACCAGCCTCTTGATTTTTAAAGTGTATAGGAGGTTTTGCAGAAGTTGAGGCAGGATGAGATCGGTGTCAGAAGAAGGAAACGTGCATGGAAATCTTCTTTTTCCTCTTAAAATTATGGAGATTTTTTTTTTTTCCAGTAACAGTTTACTCTCTGTTCTGATTTTTGGAAAGTCTGCTTTCATTTTGGTTCAGGAAAAAAAATTAATCAAGATACCTTGAAATTCTCCAGGGAGACACTGTTGCAGAAAACTGTTCAAGTCCTTTAAAAATGTTTTTCTGAATTATATCATGACACATAAACCACTTTAAAATATACCCTTGAAACCAAGGCTATTCCTAAATGAAAGTCTGCCAGTAAAGTAAGCTCAAAATAAACTTTTTAGATATCTCTGGAGTTTTCCCAAAATGTTTAAAAAATTCTGGCAAAAAAAGAGATATGATAAAGCATTTTGATCTTTTTTTTCTGAAATCTGACAATTCCTGGTTTTCATTTCTAGTCCTAGTTTAAAATCATAAATATATTTACTTTTTAGGCTAGGAAAATTCTTTACATTCATTGTTTATTGACTAATGGTTTTCAAATTTTATTTTTCTTATGGAAGTTCTTCTATGAGGCTAAGGATCTTATCACAGACACTTTTCTGCCAACTCTGAAGTCTCTGGTAGGATTCCAGTTTACTTTGACTTTTCACCTGCATCTTTTTCTGCAATCTGCCATCCCAGAAGCACTTGTCAGTATGAGGACATGACTGAAAATAAGAGTAATTCTGATTTAATGAGCTTGTTTTGGCTGCTTGGTTATCTCTGTGTCATCAGGTGCTAGTTCATGTTTCTCTCTTGGTGCAGCCTTTTTCATTTATCAAAGCTCATTTTATTGCCTTCTGTTCTTGCTGCTTTCATCACTATGGCAGCTGAATGTTTTGTTCAATTGAGTTCTGCTCTTTACTGTTACCTGCAAATTTGTCCAGAGGAGCACTGTGAAACAAAGGCATGGATCACAATATTGGAGATCTACATGTTTGTAAGAACAGTAACTCCTTATAAACAATCTGTTAGCCACTGGCAAACACTTCAGAATTCCTTCATTAAAGAATATTGAAACCCAATGCCTTTAAACCCACAATTGCTACTGTTGTGGAGGCAGACGTGCAAAATTGAAAATATTTTTAATTAAACAGAATGCACTGCTGCCTGGGAAGTTGTATAAGTATTTATTACAAATAAAGCAGGTTAGTTGGCTGAGGAAACCAATGCAAACATAAAAAGTGTGTGAATATAGTAGGATTTACATTTATTTCAGGGATTATAAATGTAAAGAAACGCTGTGACTTTCAGCAGTGTTTGTTACCATGCCAGTCAGGGCGATTGCTGCTGTCATCATTCTACTGTGATTTTTCAGTATTTTTAAGGCTTATCAGAAGCATTTGTCAAACTGGCACTTTTTGATAAAGACAAGTTGAGCAATGCTACCTTTTCATGTTAAAATGAATGGGGCTGCCACTTTGCAAACCCCATGTGAACAGCCAGAGCAGAGAAAACCTTGACTATTTGAATGGGAGGAGGCTTTTTCCTATTAGGGCTGCACTAGACACGAAGGACTTCAGTTCCCATTTCCCTTGCAGTATATCCTATCTTTCTCCTGGCATTTTGCACAGCCTTTGTCTGTGCACCAGGAAAGGGAAGATGCTGAGAGCACAGTCTGTGCCAAAGCAGATCTAGGAAGGTCTGTGGTCTGAGCTGTTGCCCCTTCCCTCATCCGCATTGCAGAAAAATTTTTGGCTACAAAACCTGCTTGTCAGTCAGCTCCACTCTCTTTGAATCCTGTGTTTTCTGAAAAATGGAGCTCTTATCAGGTGTCTGCAATAGCTGTCTTAGGTATTCCACTCAGTGACAGACCTGTAAATATAAATTTGCTTCTAAAGTGAATGTAGTGCTGGAGAAATATGTCAGCACGACACATGGAGAAACTTAAGCTGCCTTGGTCACCTCCACTGTTGGTGTAGCCCTGATAGCTTGGACACGGTGTTTGTTTGCTCCAGATGTCCTGTCGCCCTCCACACCTGTGGAGACTGCTCTTAAATGGGGAGTGACTTCCTGACCATTTGCATTTGTGTGTGGGGAGTCCCACCAGGCTTCCAGTGACATAAGATTGCAGCAGCGGCCACCTCATTTTGAACACCCTGGCCCATGCATTCTGGATTTCAGACCAGAGCAGACACCTGTGGAAGGTTCCCTGCCTCAAATTTCACATTAATGCTAAAATTAGCCCAATGGGAATACACAAGAAAGATTTTTTGCTTAACTATTTTGCCTAATTATCTATTCTACTTGACAAAATATCCAAAATGGCTCTTCAGTTCCCCCAGAGTAAGGGATTTCTAATTCTATTCTTCTTATGCCTGTACCTCTCCAAGATTTCTCTAATGTCCTATCCCTGAATGAATATTGAGGGAAGAGAAATTTGTACGAGCAGTTGCAAGGTTACCCCCCAATCAGCATGAAATATTGGCACTCGTCCTTGTCTGATTCCCATGGGCAGTGCATCACACCGAGTTCAGTGAGTGGGTGGTGGTGGGCAATGGGAGGTTAGATGAAACCTAATTGCTTTTTTGTGGATAAACATTCATGGTAACCCTGGTAGCCCCAAATAATCTGCCATTTTGTTCTCTGCAAAAGCAAGACCACAGTTAATTGCGAGACTATGGAGCTGTTTTCTGTTCAGTCCTGAGTGGTTGTTCTCACAGTGCAGATCAGGAACAGCAGGGGTTTTTTTTGTTTGGTTTTTTTTTTTTTTGTTGTTTTTGTTACAGAGAGCCCCCAAACAAAGTTTGGAAGTAGATTAATGAAGAAAATACCAGGTAATGCTTTTTCGTTTTTGAATATACTTGGTAGGATTTATCCTGATTCAGCAACTGTGCTCTTCATCACTGCCTGCTTCACTGTAGCGACATTTAATGGAATTTGTGTAGACCTACTCACTTTGATCTCCAAATCCTTTTCTCCCTGCTGATCCTCAGCTCCGTGTTGAGTCTCCAATTTTTATCTGACTGCTGAAAATGAGGATAATCATGTGCCTCAGTATACATGAACATGGAATCCTCATGCTGGAGCTGGCACTCACTCAGGACCATAATCTGTACCAAGCAAAAGCTGCCCAAAACTGTGCTGTGGGCAAGAAACCGGCATCCTCTGTCATCTGCTTCTTACAGTCTCTCCTGGGCTTTCTCATGTTTTGTGTCCTCCAGAGCCCAGTTCTACTGGGAGGTGCTGAAGAAGGCATTTAGGGTACAATAACCACACCTGTCAAGGTGCTGTGGGAGAAAGCAAAATGCTTCTAGAGTGCTAGGATATTCTCAGTAACCCTAGCTGAATTCAACATTATGGGAAACTAACTGAGGTTTTTTTCGAAAAGGCCTCTGATGCCCAGCAGCTGGGCTTGAAAACAGGGATTTGATGAGTACGTTAAACTCTGAAATAAAAGAAAGTAACTCCTACCAAGGGAAAGCCAAGTTGTTCTACTTGTCATTGGGTCTGGAAGTTAGCAGAGACACCTTTCCTGGTAGTGGAATACATTCATGTTTTCTCCCATAAATGGGTTGTTACGTTCCATGTTCAAATAAATTTTCAGTTGTTTACTTTTGTTTTACATTTAGATGCTTCTATGTGTTTAAACCTAATAGACCTTTTCCATGTCAGCCACAGTTTATATTTAGAAACAAAATACCTCTTGAAGGCAATTTTTTGGTGGAGAGATTGTAAATAGAAATAGAGCACAGAAATAAATTGCAAATATCTTTGGGTTTTATTTTCTTTTTTTCCCCTTCTAAAAAAATGCATTTCATCTGAATGGAAAAGCATAACAATCCTGTTAAAATTGATTCCAATTCTTTGAAATGTGCTGTAAGACTAATTCTGACAAAGTTGACATTTTACATGCTCCTATCATGACTTAGAAAAGATAATAAAAATAAATTCTCTACTGTAGTGACTAGAAAACCTGGTATGAGATTAACATTACGTTTGATATAGATATAGTTAGTACTATTGCAGGAAAATGCTATCGAATACCCCTTGTACTTCCACTTGGCTAAATTTTCAGCTGCCTTGTAGGCTGACAGCATTCTTTGCTATTATCTTTCTTGGTGGAAAAGCTGAACTTTTAATAATTTGTCAGATCAACCCAAAATGAATGTTTTCATTGATTTTTTCCCCCTGCCCATGAGCTAAAAAAGGAATTAGTTATTCACCAGAAGAGCCTACACCCTGCCAGCCTTCATCTTTGCTGATGAGTTCATGAAGCACAAGCTGTACAAATCTCATTCTTTCAGGTGAGAGCCCGTTACACGCCTGGAGAGGTCTGGCAAGATGCTGACACCAAGGTAATCCAAGGCTCTCATCTGAAAGGAAGTGCAGAATCTGTCTCTGGGCAGACCAAACATTTCAGAAGTCCCATGCACATTATTGCTGCTACAATGCTTGGGGTTTTGTGTGGTGCTTTCAGTGCTTGGGGTTTTGTGTTGTTGGTTTCTTTTTTTGTTTTCTTTCTTCTAAATTACTGTGGAAGTGAAGCTTTAATGAAGACTTTTTTGAATGTGACATGCTGGATATCTCCCCTTCAGCTTAGTTTTGAGCACCTAATTAGAGGAAATCATAACACTCAGAACAAATACATCTCTGCTGAAGTGGCCTTAGGAACAAACTGATGATGAACCTTGATTTATGTTCTAAGATCAACAATGAGATCCAAGTTCCCATACTGTGACAAATCCTGATGACATCAGGCTGAAGTTTTTAGAGCTCAAAGAGCATTAAAAGGCCTATGTCCTTAGAAACAGAGTAACTGAAGGTAGCATTTGCAAAAGCATCTCAGTAATTTAGGACTCTGAGATTGACTAATTTGAAGATTTATCATAAAATTAATTTGAAAGGTTTGTACCAGATGTTCTATACATATTTTTTAGTATCAATATGAAACAAAGATTTCCAAATTTTTATTCACAAATGGCTGCTTTGTGGCTGTGCAACTAGATTCATTTACATTGTTGAACAAAAGGGTCACAATTAGCAAGTTTATGCATGTCACCTACAGCATTGTCACGGCCTGTCTGAGATTTCACAGGCAACACTGTGGCGGATGCTGGCTCAGTGGGGGTCCAGCACAGTTTTGCATGAAAGCCTTCTCTTGAGGAAAAAGCTTGCTACAAGGAGGTCTCCATCTCATAATGACAGCATTTTTATAACTTCAGAAAGTGACCAGAAATCTTGCATATGATTTGAACCACAAATGAGAACACTGGATTCACATGAAAAATGTTCTAGCTAGTAATGGTTGAAAACAATGAAAAAAAAGTCACAAAATATTTTAGAGGTCAAGGTGAATTGAATTGCAGTGTTCTGCCCTTCCTTTTTTGAAATTTTTATAAAGTACTTTTTCCTCCAACCTGTTTTTATTACCAACTACAGTAAAATGAAAGCTATCAAAACCCCTGAAGTTTATTTTTCATTTTAATTTCTCTTTTCTTTTGCTATTCTGTATCTTTTAAAATCTTCTCTAACTTCTGAAATTCCAAAGTGATGGAAATACAGAAAGTGGGGTGGTTTTTTTGTTTGTTTGTTTGGGTATTTTTTTCTTTTTTTTTTCTTTTTTTCTTTCTTTGATTGCTTCTATTCATCCTAGTCCCAAGATATTTTATAACAATTCCAGACCAGCAAACAAAAACAGGAGAGGAAAAATAAAACTTCACAAAAAATCAATCAAACAAAAAATATCTTAGTCTTTTTCTGGTGTTTATTTCACAAAAGGGAAAAAAGAGGCAAATACCCAAAATGACCATAATTTTGACATTTGATTTTTAATATTTTCAAAACCAGTAAAACCCTGGAATGTTAAAAGCAAAACTAAATAAAAGCCCTGAAAGCATTTGATGTAGTTCTTCTATTACATAAAAGGCCACTTTTAGTCAGGCAAACAGAGCCAGGGATAAACACCTGATTGGCTTTAGTTGAAACACCTGCACAATGGTCAATCAGTTCTTGTGGAGAGTACATTTTCTCCATGAATAGGAGGTGGTAATCATACCTCCTCTGCTTGAATCAAGCTTTCAATGAGAGGTATTAGTCTTGTGCAAGGCAGCAGCATCTGACCTTGGTTACTAAGGCAACTGGTTGTGCATGGCAGCAAAGGTAGGATTTTGGGTCCAAGCAGGCATGTTCATCCTTTATGCATATGGGCTGTCAGAGTGATCTTGTAATATGACATGTCTCATAAGATAATGTTTTTTATTCCCAAAGAGCCAATGGACTTAGCAGCTTTCAGATTTTTTAAAAATGGCTTTCTGCTTGGCAGCCAGTCTTTCTGCTGTGTGGAGTTTTGGCTACCCACCATAGCTTGAATGATCTGATTGAGAAGAATCAAACTTTGTGGGTTTTTTCCACCAAATATTACTATTTATTTGCTGTCGCTTTACATGCAGCCAGGGCTTTTCTTGGAAACCAGAAAAATGGTGTGTGAAGTCTCTTCAGCTTGAGAAAGATATACTGCCAGGGCCAGCAAACAGTGCCAGGATCAATGAAGGGAGAAGTGACACCAACGATACCCATTTACCACTTTTTCTGGGTCTGCCAGCCCTACTGGATCACATGCCAGCTTCCATCCACTGAAGGGGTCAGGAGGGTGGGTGGGGTTGGGGGAAGGTTAATATAAAAGCTGGGGTAGGTGAAGTTATAAAAACCTTTGGAATTTAGTAAGCTATTAAACTGATATCCTATGCTATGGATGTGCTTTAATCTAACAAGACCTGTAAAAAATATTCTAAACTCTCAAGTCAAACCTCTTCCCGAGTGCTTTAACATTACCTACAAGGTCCGGCTACAGTAGCTTCATGTGTGCATGTGCTACAGGGGAAATGCCAGCTGTTCTGAGGTGGCTTTAGGGCTTTTCTGTTCACTGTGACAGTGAATACAGTGGCTGAGGGTCTGGCTTTGAGGTCTTGTCTCATTTTATATGAGGTTTACATTAAAGTTAGAAAACAGGTTCCTATAACTGTGCCCTGATCCCATGGTCACCTCTTGGTTTCTTCTTGTTCACACAAGTCTGGATGGACTAGCTGGCCATCTTGATTGGAATTGTTTCCCATTACAGTGAGAGCTTAGATGTGCTCCGCGGTCTGTGTGTCAGCCTGTGTAATTTAAAATGAGTCTAGTCATCTGCCTATGTTGCATTTGCACAATCACAATGTTGACTTAGTGGCTTTCCAGTCCCACTCGTGGACCCACATGGAATGAACCTTTTTGACTTTCCTGGTGCATCAGAGCCATTCAACATCCGTCACGGATTGCTAGAACAATGAATGCAAGAAATACACAGTTGGCATTTTATTAACTTGAAGGATTATACTTTCAGCAACATTCCAGAAAGCAGTTTATCTAAGATGTATCATCTGTTACACCCACATTTGAATTTCAATACTCATCAGTTTGTAAGCAGAAACAACTCCAGAGAAAGCAGGGTCGGCATTTATCAAGTTATGCTGTTTACCACTGGAAAGAAAACAGAAGAGTACTCCTATTCTGCCTTACCTATACTCCCATTGTCACACTACAGTCTCTTGATGGATACTTACTGCTTTTTTCAGGCTTTTGGCTGCACATGCAGGTAAAATTACTTAACACAAATGCAGTGCTATTGAGGGTGCCAGTTAGGTTTTTTGGGTACTTCAGGGAGCAGTTCTATGTTGTTCTTGTCCTTCTTTGTCTTGCCAGTCATACGAGACAGCAAAGATTTTGAGCTGAAGCTCTCTTTTCCTGAGTACGTATGCATTGCCTTGCACAAGGGAGGTGAGGGGTTTTAGACAGTCCTGCCAATATTGATCTCCACTGCAGCAATTTTCTCTTGCATTGTGCTGCGTTTGCTCCATCCCCCCAGATGGCACTGAGCACTGAGAGCTCCCTCTTTGGGAATGGGCTCCCAGTCAGCCTTTGGTGTTGATGCTTCTGATTGCCACAACAGATAGGCAGGCTTGTGGTTCTTCTGTCTGTTCGTACTGTCGTGAAGGTCCTGACTTCAGGAGGAGGCTGTGTGTGGATGGCTACCTGCTCCCACGGGCTGGCTGATGGCTCTCTGTGCTGGTCTAAGCCAGCACTAATGCACCACTGGAAGGGTTAGAACCTGTGGTGGCACAAATCCCTCCACTTAAAAAAGCTGTTTCACTCTCCCTGTCCCACAACAGTATGAAGGCAAGAGAAAAAACCTCTCTCAGATTTATATAAATGGGAAGTTACTGTATTTGGGGAATACTTCAAAAGATAAGAGCCTCTAGGCTTCAATAACCGTTGAAATTCTCTCCTCTGTATTCAGGGAGGTGATGGTGGTTAGCCTGGCTGAAATGAACACAACGTGCAGTAAAATTCTCCTGTAGGCAGTTTGAGCTTTTCTAATGTATTTCAGCGGCTGCAGAAGAAATGAAAAGTAAATAGTGTTGTAACTAATTTCTTAATATCTCATTAAGCTTTATAAGCATGGGGAAAGGCAGAAAGGAAAAGAGGCAGGTTCATGTGTTTTTTTCACAAAGCTTGCAAACAAGCAATAAGCAGCCATTACTCCTTAGAGTATTTTCTGATGTGTTTCCTCAAGCTTTTCTGATATGTTTCTTCTGCATTGTGGAAACATTAAATCAGGGTAGTTTTCCTGTGTGTACAGATGTGAGGGGAAATCCTTTCTGCTCCTCTTGTTCTCCTCTCCCTGATGCAGAAGACAGAAGTCAGAGAAAAAAGCATTCAGGAGAATAAGTGAATGGCAGCAAAAACAACACAACTGGGGGGCTTGGAGGTAGCAGCAAGCTGAACAGGAGAGAGGGCAGACACAGACTTCGGAGAACAGTTGCAGGAAAATACAAATCCTAGAACAGCCTTGAAACAAGCATTTGGTTAAGATTTAACAAGTTAATCACTGCATGTTAATTACTGTTAATGGCAAGATTAAAAATAATAAAAGCAATTTGTCTCATTCCAAAATAATTAGCCTTAATGACATGTTTGTACACACATAGAAAGACATTTTGATGGGAATCAGCCCAACATCTGTGTATGCATAACATATACAACCACAATAGGTTGCTGTAAAACATCTGACAGATGTGGGATCATTGGCTTTGCTGAGACTTTTCCAGGGTTCCAGGGATCTGAGCACCAAATTACTCTGATTTTCTGCAGGTGCTCATGTTTCTGAAAATGAGGAACATTTATCTGTATTCTCCCTTATGTATATGCCTGTTGTTTTAGCCCTGCTCTGCATCTTGAGAAACAGAAGAGATGTTATGGGAATTAATCAAGATGATCAGGGAATCACTGTTGGCTTGGGATTTGCCTTCCTGGCACCTGTGGCAAGTTTTATGCAGGTTGCTCATACTGCTTGGCTCTTCTGTATCACATGTTTGAGTAATAATGCTCTTTTGCTGGCTGATAAGTGGTGTTAATTCCCTTTGGGACTGTTGTGAAGTCATTTAGCTGGTGTGTAATTCAGTTTCTTTACACACAAGGAGAAGTTAATACTGATCTTACTGTTTGCAGTCGGTCATTACAGCACTCAGACAAATCACTGGTAATGCAGACTGAGGGGTACAAATGTGAAATGGTAGGTTTTTCTCACCCATGTGTCTTGAGTAATTGTAGCTATCTACACAAAAAATCTTGCTGAGTAAAAAAAGGCAAAATATTATTAACATCATTATGTCCCATATAAAAACTAATGAGTGGTAAACATACTGGGAAGGATAATGAGTCTAGGTGAGTTACCTATGGAGATCCCTGATTGAATAGCCTGAATAGCCCTGCTTAACTATTCCTTTGTTAATGACTCTAATTTGTGCATTTGTTGCCTCCTTGGCCACCGCTTTGGGATCAGTGGTTGGATTACCTCTTTCACTTGGGCAGTCTAAGTGATCTGATCTAGCACCACTGGCTACCACCTTGACTATTTCTCTATATTTAGCTCTTTAAAACATGAATGTAGTAAAGCAAGGAGTGCAGCCTTTCTCCAGCTGTCCTCCTTCAAATGCAAATGTCTCAAATGCAAACAAAGTAGATGATCTCTTGATGGCAAGCTTGACATATACCCTCCTGGTTCCTGCATGTTACATTGAACAAGCAGCAGCTGATGCAGGGCACAGTCTTTATGCTGAGAGTTTCATCAGTGCTGCTCCCTTGCTAATTGTTTTGGGGTGTAGATGTCATCTTCTGCACCTGGATAAGTGGGGCGGAGGCCTCTTAAATGCTGGTGGTGAGGGTTTGGGTTGTTAGGACTGAGCAGAATGAGGAGAATCAGGACTGTGGTGGTATTTGTGTTGTCATTGTTATCTCTGTGGTGCTATGAGGACTCCAGGCTCAGGCCTAGGCCTGTTGCTCAATTTCTGCTGAGGTTCCTAGGCTTCATCTTCTGGGGGGCTGCTGCAGCTATGGCCTGTGCTGGAGTTTTTGTGATCCTGATTTACAAGAACTGCAGATATTTATTTCAGGAGTCTTTCTTGCTTCTCCCTGGCTGGCTGGCTGTTGCAGCTGCACTTATCTTGGTACCTACGGGAGTTCTGGCTGTCTCTATTTCTGTTAAGGCCTCCCGCTGTCAGCAAGGGATTCTCATGTACTTGCTGGTGATCCTTTTTTGGTTAGAATTGTCTTTGGTAGTTCTGACACAGATGTACTCTGTTCAGATGGCCTCTGAGCTGAAAAGCACTATGGGTTATCTTGTTTATCACTACAATGGGACTCACTCACAGGGTCCTGGCAGCATGGCTGTGGATTTGGTACAGAGGGAGCTACAGTATTGTGGGATCCAAAACTGCACAGACTGGCTAAAGACAGCAGCTGCCTCTGTGCATCTTTCAGGTATGAAATCTGGTGTCACTGAAAGCTGTTGTAAGGAGAAATGTTCTCACTGCATGGGTAACTTAAACCATCTGGAGCAGCTGTTTCAGGAAGGCTGTTTAAAGAAGCTGGAAGGCCAGTTGCGTTTTGTGATGCTCCGCATGTTTTGGTGCTGTACTGTGCTAAGCGTCTTGGGCATGTTGGCTGGTGTCGGCAATGGCATCCTCATGAGGCATCAGCTTCTCTATGAACTCCAAATTCTGGACTCTGCTACCTTCTCATAGGACTGCAGACACCACAGCATTGCTGAGCCTGTTGCATGTTTCCTTGATTCTATATTACTCTGCACTTGTACTAGAAGAAAAATGCTTTATTTTAAAAATAAAAATACAGCAGTGATAGATTAGTTTCATTTATGTGCAAATATATATTTTTTTTTTATTTACTGTATTAGATTTATTATATTAAATTGCTGTATATATTTTCCCTAATTCTTGTTCAATAGGCATGCTGTGTCTGACAAACTCTGGAAGTCACAACATGTGCAAATATGCAGCTGTACGTGAGTGTGAGGGAAGCAGTAGGTAGAGATATGTCTTGCTCTGGGGACCGTGTTGTGATGTCATGACCTGAACTTTTGGTATAAATCTTAACTGTACTAGAATCTTGAAAAGTAATTAGAAAGCAGATTCCTCCACCTTCAAAGTTGTATTTAATGCTTTGGTATTTCTAAGATAAACCCTTTGGATAAAGTTTAACTTTTTTTTTCTCTTTCTTCTGCAAACAGTGGTTTAAACCTCAACTTATTCTTCAGTGAAAATAAATGTCGCTTTTTGAAGTGGCATGAGGGTGCAATCTAAATGGAGAAGATACATTTAAGAGCAGCAGAGTAACTAATGAGATGACACATAGCAGGAGCTATAGTAATCTTGGGAGTTGCACAGGAACAATTGCCAAATTAAAGAGGAAGAAGAAGGTCTGTCTGTATTTACTCATTTACTTCTTATCAAAGCAAGGAATGAGTCAGTTGTCCTTTCCTGAAAAGTTATGTGGGGTCATACACGTGCTTGATCGCGTGCAATACACTGCTTTTTCTTTAAGATACGTATGCCCTACTCTTGTAAGTTCTTACTCATTTTCTGTGGAGCTCACCCTAGTCTGCATCTGCTGAAAGGCACTAAGTTGGTATATGGGCTATCCATACTCTTAGTGCTGTTGGTGTTTAGGGAGGTGCTGGTAAAGGCTCTGCTCTACCTGTGTTGGACTGCATAGTGTTTGGTTGTGCATGCTTGTATGTATGTGTATTTGGGAAATGCTCTCAGCCTTGTTACTGACCTCTGAATGGGAACTGCAGCTGCTGCATCCTTTGGTAAGCATAAGTAGGGAATCTCCAAAGCCTACAAGTGTACCATGTTAGGCTTTACCAGACTGGGAGCAAGGAAACTGCCTGGGTCACAAAAAACCCTGGACTGGGCAGCTCCCTTAGCACTTAAAGTATGTCAGCTAAATCATTATTGTTTTACATTTTCTACCAAATGTCAGGTACTTCACGATAAACTGCAGACCCCAAATAATCAGATACTGATTTTCATGGGGAGAAGAAGAAAAAAAAAAAAAGGACATTTAGCTCTTGCAGGCTTAATAACTATGTGGACACCAAACATGAAATATACTGCAGGGCTGCTTCATTAAAAAAAAAAAAAACAACCAACAACCAAACAAACCCCCCAAAAACCCCAACAAAAACCCAACAATCTTTGATTTAGATAAAGGAAAAGAGTTAATTCATTAGGAATGAGTATTTATTAAAAAAAAAGAAAGTAACGTTCTAAAACAAAGAATGGAAATTAGCTGTGTCTTTGAGTAACATAATAGAAAAAATATTTCTTCCAGCTTGCTTGACATGGGATTCATGTGGCAGTGCATAAAATTCATCTAGTTAAACACCAGAACTGGGTCTTTGGGTTTGTGGCACTGGCTCATAAATGCTTTGCAATGCAAAGTTATTGTTATGACGTTACAAAGATGCAGTGAAACTCAAGTGACGGCAATGGGCCCAAGTGAAAAATGAATTGTTGAAGAAAGAAAGGTGGAAGAAGGAAGTGGTGGTAGTGCCTTTTTACCACCTGCATTTCTTAAAGCAGACACTTTTCTTCTCAGATCAGTTCTTACCCTTTACAACTTCCTTCACAGGTTCCTAGCCAGAATCTTTTAGAAAAGGGGAATGCCCATATTATTCATTGTTAAGTGGAAAGAAGAAATTTCAAGGTGGTCAAAAAGAAGAATGATTAATGTGGTTGTCTGTATCTACTCTACAGTCTGCTAAAAGTCCAGATCTCTCTACTCCTACTGTACTAAGAAAATTATAGGACAAATATGAAATAAAAAAAAATACCCCGGGAGTTAACTGTAAGAAATGACTTCTAGTAATTATATTTTCCCCCTGAATACTAGATGTAACTCTGGAAGATCATATCTTAAACTTAACAAAAACAAAGGGGAGAGTGTGAGGATGCAAGAGACAGACCTACTACCCATAGAAATGGTTGTTGCAAGAGACAGACCTACTACCCATAGAAATGGTTGTTGCAAGAGACAGACCTACTACCCATAGAAATGGTTGTTAAAGAGTTGCTAGACAAAACAATAGATTTGTTACCCCTCTCTGCTTGTGCTGACTTGGACAGTTTGATTCTGAATAGTTCTTCTGGACAGGAGTAACTTATTTTGAAACAAAATTGGTGTTATTTTTAAGCAACTTCATTGGATTTCTTTGTTATATATAAATCCTTGGGTACTATTGAAATCTATGCATTGCATGTTTCATTCTGAAAGGATCTTCAGATGTTTTTCATAATCTGTAAAAAATGTGCCTATACAGCTACTCAAACAGAGGACTTAAGTTAACATTTTTGAAGTCTGTGTTGCTTTGGGTTTGAAGGGGAGAAACTGATGGCTGGTACAAATCTGGAAATATATTCTGTGATTATTCTTTTATGGAGTACACTGAAACCCATATATTCTATGTGTGAATTGGTGATTTCAGTGATGTCTCTCTTCTAAGATGACAACAGTCAGAAAGGCAAAATTAATGCTGAAAGTAGAAGTCATCATTGGAGCCCTTTCCTTAATAATCTCTTTCCTGTATGCCTCTATTGATCTGAACTAGCAAACTTGGCAGAGAGCGTTGGATGTAGCTTTACAACATGGCCATTTTGAAATTGGTCTGTGCTTTCTAACTTCTTCACCTTTCCGGATGGCGAGCATGTTGAAACCACACTGTCTTTTTCTGTGCTCACTGGTCTTTCTGTCTGTTGTCTTCTGTCTTCCTTTCTCTCTGTCTCTTGTTGCTAGAAGTAGTTGTCTTTTTTTAAAAAAATTCTTTCTGCTCCTCCTTTTTCCTTTGTCTTCTCCCCTCTTCCCCCCTCACCCTTGTGAATGATAGCTTGTTTCAACTCTGAATGAGAACATAATCCACATTCTGCATTATGATTTGTCCTCCATCAAGTCTATTGTCTTTTAAGTTTAAAATTAAATTGGTTTACAAATACAGAGTAGAAAGATCTGGGCTTTGCTAGAAGGTGGTGGAAGACTGAGTTCTTGCCTGCCTCCTGTATATATTGTAAAATAGCTTAAAGTTGCTCTTCAATTGAAATTATGGCTTTTATAATCTGGTAGGGTTTTTTTGCCTATACAGTGAAGCAGGAGGTTGTAGAGTGATGCTGTGTGTGTTTTTGTAGAAAAGTTCAGGTTGCAGGGCTGGGCAAGGTTCTTTCTTAGAAGGTGGGATTACATTGGGTAATAAGGCAGCTGAGAAATGAGATCCAACTCTTAAATCTCACATTCCCATCCTAGAAGATGACAAGAAAAGCAGCCTATTTTGTGATCTAAGAAGACAGAGCATGAGCTGGACTACTTATTCAATTATGTCAAATGATCAGCATTAATTTATTAAATGATGTAAAGGGAAATTAAATTTTAGTGAGTAAGTTATTGTATTATATAAGGCAATTTTTAAAAAAATGGATAATGTGATCACTGTTCATTTATTACATTAAGTTCAGAATATTGGATATTGGTGCTATTATTAAATTAATTGATATGCTTATAATGATGAACTAGTTAAAATACGGTTTGCAAGTGAAGCCACTCCTTCTTATATTTCTTTTCCAGTATTGGCTATTGGTACAATGCTGCTATTACCTTTCAAAGTGAAAGATGAGATTTCAGTATAATTTTTCAGCTTTTTTGTTCTTCTAGGTAAAATCTTGTGAACATTACTTGTAAACATCACTGCAGGGAGCAAACAACCAGCAATTAAACAGCTTGGCAGATGGGGAGGGAAGGGGAGGAAATGAGTACTAAAATTGCAAGTTTATAGGAAACAGACTAATATATTTGAAAAAAAAAATAATACTAACAAACCTTTCCACAAGACTAGATTTTCTATTTTGCAGACAGATGGGATGAAACAGTCACATTTGATCGCTACTTTGAGACTGTCTTGGGATGGAAGAAGGAAAAGAAAAAAAATACAATCCTGTTGTCCACACACAGGTTGAAATTGCATACTGCTCTGTTGACCTGTCTTCTCATGATTGTGTTGGACTAAGAAAAAAAAAAATCTTCATATCTCTTTGGATTTTCCCTGGTGCTACTGAACCATTCATGTTGTGGAATTGGGTCGGGGGTAATGAAAAATACTAGATATAGGATCCATTATTAAATCATGTTATTTCCTCACAGTACTTAGGGAGACAATATTTCTCCAAGGACTCAAAAAATAAATTTCTTGTTGAAATTCAGGTGCTTTTGTTGCCAGAACTTTTTTATGTCTTAAAGAATGTGTTCTTACTCAGTGGGCCAGGTACAAAATTCTTAGGAGTCTATAGAGTTTTCTAATTAATCTAATTGTGGAGCTGAAGCCTAAAAAAATCACGTGTGAGATGCTGATTATTTGCAGAGCTGTGTGGGAGAAAACACTTCAAACTGTATGTAAGAGTTACTGTGCAAGTGGCACAAAATGTTATGCATATAGAAAAGGTAACAGATTTAAGCATGTTTGGAAGAGTTATTTGAAGCAATTGGAGTATATCCCTCAGCTGACAGAAGAAGAAACTGATTTTGGAGTTTTCTGTTTTGCTTTGTGGTTGGTTGTGTGGGTTTTTTTGTGTGTGGTTTTTTTCTCTCTGTATGTGTGTGTTCCCCTCCCCCCCTGCCCAGGATTTTGATGAAGGAGTAAGCTGGCATGTCTGTGTGAGAGACAGTGCCTCTGTCATATCACTTAAAGAAGAGATTATTTTTCTTTCCAGGGCAGTTTGATTCAGATGAAAAACAATTCAAGGGTTTGCTAGAGATGGAGAGACCTTGCAAAGACAAAATAAGAAAGTGTATTATGGGAGAACCAGTGACTGTTGGGCTCGAACTGAGGAGAAAATGGTGAGAAAAATGTGAAGTGTAATAGTGAGAATCCAATCATGACAAATATGCAAAGTAAAAAAAAAAAAACCTGGAAAAGAGGAGAAATATTTTTATCTGTGTCTCAGTAATTACGGTCTTATAGTACTGTTAATAATTCAAGGTTAAAAAAACCCACCAAAATGAAATTTTGAGAATGTAGAACGCTTTCTTTAACCTACTGCCATAGCAACTGCTGAAATATCTAGCCATGGGCTGCTTTTCTGATTTAGCATGGTTTGAGTTTATTATATTCCCTAGAAAATTTTATTTTAAGGCTTTAAAATGATGATTTTCAACATTCCTGTAAGAAAAAAAAAATGTAAATCTTTTATATATGGCAAGCTGTATTTTTCTTATCTTGTAGTTTGTAAAATGGATCTGCATGAGGCAGATAATTTGTAAATTGAAGTGTAAAGTGTTTGTAAGCACCTTGTTTAGTTTTGTATTAGGCCAGAGAAATAAAAAAATAGAACAATGTATGCTACACAGGAACAACTATTGAAAAGAAATCTAGGTTTGTATAGTGTATATGAATACTGGCAATGAAATATCATGGCTATTAAAGAAATATATTTTAATGGTTGCAATAGTTTTCATGCAAATTTATAGCCATTATTATCTTCTGGCCTAACTAGAGGATCAGAACAGACTTGAGATTGATGACCCTAAATTAATACTATGCAGTCATTTCTATAAATTAATTTCATATAGCATATTTGCAGTGCCTTGTATAAACAGGGGAAAGCCAGGATAATAAAAGCACCACCACTTTCTGTGCTAATAAAGTCTTCAGTGGCAGCACATTCTTCTCAGTGAAGGACTCTGTTATCAGTCTCAGCAAAGGGAAGGAAAAAAAGAAAAAGGGAGAAGGGAGAAGAAAAAGCCTGGAGGACTACTCCAGTGGCAGTGGAAAAGCTTTTAAGATGGGAGTGGATCAAAACAATTCTCATGCTCAGCCCACCTGTCTATCGAGGGCCAGGGCAGCCCAGACCTTGCTGACACTGCTTCTCCTGCCCAATTTCTCACTTTGCAGCATGTGACGGCGGCTGGAACGTGTCCTCTGTGGATGCTGTGTGGGTATGACAGCCTCTGGTACAAGCAATGCCCCTTCCTTGCCAGTGGCACATAGTTCTGACTCCTCAGGGCTTTCTGTCCTTGCCTGTGTTAAAAGCTTTTGTGGTTACTGTTTAGATGAAAATTACAGGTTTAGGCAGCTGAGAGGTCTGATTGGATGTGCAATAGCTTTAAAATGATCAGGAGCTGTGCAGCTGGGTTTCAGTGGAAGTGAAACCAGACTCATGAATAAGAATAAATTCTTTAAAACTTTTCTGACTTGGCAAGACCAGGCAGCTTTGTCTTTTACCTAGGTGTCTCAAATACCTGGAGAAAACATCTGTGGGGAAAATACTCTCAGGCTGATAAAAGACAATGCTGAAAAACTGGTGTGCTTTCATACTGTACCCATTTGGCACTATGTGACTCTGTCCTTTAATCATATTATTAACACAAAATTGGTTTTAACTCTGAGTCCAGATATCAGGGCTCAGTGTCTTGCTGTGCTTGCTGGCAGTGCTGTGTGTCCCTTCAGACCAGCTGCTAGCTTCAGTAAGCAGTTGCATAAACATGACTCCTGATGCCATGTGATATATAACTAGCTGATTAGACAGCAGCAAAGCAAAGGCCGCTGTTCAGTTTTGCTATGTACTTTACTTACTGGGATGAGAAGACAGGAATTTTGTATGTCTCTTCATAAAAGCAGACTTTTCATCGTGCATTAGGCAAAACTCCAGAGAAACAACCTTTCCCCACCCTTAATTAATCCAGAGTGAACATGAGGATGACTAGACAGATGGGACATAATTTGAGTATGGAAAAATTGTCATCATCCCTCTTTAATTAGTGTTATAGGATGGCTCTCTTCAGATATAAGTAGATGTGACAAAGATGTGTTTCACATATTCAAGAGGGTAATTAAACTGCCACATGCTCAAACCAATATACATACAGATCTGATTAAAAGGCTGATTCTCAGAAAACAATGATGGATGAGGTTTTAATGCATATGGGTATTAGAAAAACAGTGCAAAGGGATTACTGTGAAATGAATTGTTTCAGTTCTTGGCTGTAAAGGAAAAAAAAAAAAAAGGGAAATTCATTAAAGTTAAGAGGGAAAAAGTGTAAGAAGTAACTGAGGAAACAGGAGGACGAATCCATGTTATATAGTTTATAGTAATGCTTTAATTACAAAGACAGAGGAGAGCAGGCAGACTGTACCAGTCAATAAACCAAAACATATCTCTCTGAATAGTTATGTAGTATGCACTGTGCAGACTGCTTTTTCACCTCCAGACCATACGGCTACTCCTTGACATAAGGCAGTAAGTTAGGAGTCTGTATTTCTGGAGATGAGTTTTAACTTTTGCACAGAGACAG
Source organism: Falco rusticolus (assembly GCF_015220075.1). NCBI lineage: Eukaryota > Metazoa > Chordata > Aves > Falconiformes > Falconidae > Falco > Falco rusticolus. The sequence goes on along the minus strand of NC_051210.1, from coordinate 16,280,316 downwards.
GGCCAAGAGAAAGTCTTCAGTTGCTCTAATGGGGGAGAAAATTGGTTTGGACCTTTATTTCTGCCTTGCTGTTAACTGTGTTTTGACCTAGCAGGAATAGCTTGTTTCACCACTCAAAAAAAAAAAAAAATGTTTTCTAATGTATGCAGCAAAGTTTTTGCCGACTGAAGTTTCGATTTAGAAAAGGCTGTCTCCCTCTGGTGAGCTCCACGTGGACTCTTGGAGACACTGCAAGAGTACTTGCACAGGGGAAGGAGCCTGCAAGACTTCCCAAAGTGGTCGTGTGTCCAACAGATACTTCATTGCCCATCTGCAGGCCTATCAGCTCATGTAAGCTCCTCTCTGGGGGAAGCTCCCCTCATGAGACAAACCTTGAACTTGTTATGGTGTTTGGTCTCCACATACTGTTGCTGTCTTTGCAGAATGGCTGTTGTGAGTCAAAATCACAGAAAAACTCCCTAACTGCGCTAAAGTAACATTGAAATGGCATGTTACTACAACACTAAAAAGGCCTTGTGATGAGCTTGTTAGGCAAGAGAATTAAGGGAAAGAGGACTTTAAATATACTTGTGGTTTTCTGTCAAAATATTGCATAAATCTGTTTACTTACATATAAATGCAAGTAAAGGCAAAAGACGAGACAGAAAAGAAACACAAAAGAAAAGCGTGTTCAAATGCCAGTTCTTTTGCTTAAGGGAAAACTGGCATGCCAAGTTTGGTCCCAGTCATATTGTTCTTCCTGACCACCGTATCTGCTAAAAGAGACACCTCTGCTTGTGCTTATTTTATTTGGGAAATGATTCTACTGTTGCTTTCATCTGCGAGACATAAGAGGAGGCAAAGCAAGTGGTAAATTTTTTGCACTTCCAAAGATGCTTCCTCAATCAGCTTCAAATCTCAGTTTTTCTCTTATTGTGAGTCTTGTTTCATCATGCCGTATCACTTGGTAGTTTCATTTTTTTAAAGTGAATACCATTCACTAGCAGATACTTATCTGTCTTACTGACAGATACCTACCTTTATGGTTGGCCTTTGTACATGCACAGCTAATGGGCGACTTTGACAGTGCAGAATGACCACATGTTTTTTCTTCATAACCTTATATTTTGCTGGAAGATTGCACCAATTTCCAGATTTATTTATTTTAGGTTTTTTTCCCCCTCCAAATTAGAGATATAGTTGCATTCTGGTGTCACAAGTGGCCTGGCACTTAACGTATCTGAATCAAACAGAAATCAGTACCCATTAAAGTTGGAGCTAGGGTTAAATAACTAAAGTAATATAGAAGATCCTTGAAACCTGCTTCAAATAGATATGTCAACTCTAGATACTCAGCCAGAAAGATTGCCCTTTTATTTATTTCCTGCCACTTTCATTGTGATTTATTCTTCTCTATATAAATAATCCCTGTACTGTACCTGGGGAGCCATTTCATTTTTAGGAGATAGAAATCATTCATTTCCTGCCAATGGAAGCTCATAAAACAATGTATTGACAATTACAACCAGCTGAGCTGGTGATTATGAGATTAATTAATGTTGTGAGTGACAGTATTTAGCAGCTTCAGGTTTCCAGCTCTGCTACAGTGGGCATTTTCTGTGGGCAGAAGGCATCTGTGCAAAGAGCACTGCAATGACTGTTGGACACGGGGTCAGGTCTGTGGTAAGGACTCACAGCTCTCCTCCAAATGGACAGGAGCATGATGGGTTTAGCTCTGGGATTTGCAGCTGATGGCTTCATGACAGCTGACATTTTGTGAAAATGGCTTTAGTACAGTTTCGGTCAAATGCCATCTTTGAAAAGGAATCTTTGGGTTTTATATGCAGGTAGGAAGCTATTTTCACTTCTGTTCACAGTAGGTTATTCAGGATATCCCACAGGCAGTGGTGACAGTTTGATATTCTCTGCAGTTATGAGAAACTAATGTCACGACAGCTGTCATAAGAAACTAATCTGCAGAAGAGTTAGACAGTCTCTCAGATATTTTGGACCACGTGCTAGTCAGCAATGACATTAGAAATTTGACTAAAGGAATTAGAAGAAAAGCCAGTGAAGTCACCAAAGCACCTGAGCAATTGTCTGTAAGCTACTGAGGAATCTTTCTGAAGAGTTAATCTTTCTGATACTTTTCTGAAGAGATAAACTTTCTGAGTTAGATATGGCTAAAATACTTGAACCCTAACAGTCATGAACACATGGACAAATATTTTTTCTTTAAATGCTTTAAGCTAGTTCAGATCATTTTAACTGAAAAAGATTAGGAATCAGTCTCCAGAGTGGTTTAGCTGACAGATCTGTGTAGGATGTGGCAAGAGTAGGCAGACAAACTACAGCCTGAGTCAACTCAGCTTTGACCTCAACACAGGCAGATTTGCCAGAGGAGAAAAAACCTACTGTGACTGTGACAGCTGTCCCAGTCCCTAACTTTCTGGTGATCCTCGAGGCAATTTCAGTAAGCAGGATGAACACTGTTCTAAAAACCAAGGGAGAGAAAATCTGAGTTACAGATTTCTTATTTCTTAGCAAGATAACAAGTCACTGGAGATGTATTTTCTCCATTCCCCACCAGATCTTTCCTTTTGCAGCATCTGTCCAGACAGCAGCTGATGGTGGTCAAGCCTGGGGTGAGCCCATGGACAGCTTGTGTTGGATTGCTGTGGAAGCGGGACTGAATGCAGTGATGTTGTGGCACTGTGTCAGCTCAAAGTGAAATGTCTGAGATGCTCTTTAAAGTGTGCATGCTGCTGTTAAATAGAAATATCTGCAGGAGTTATAGGAGTATCTGCAAGGCAGGGGAGCTGACCAAAGAAATGGGAAGTGTGGATGCCCACACTATTCCACCTGATGAGCTCACTGGCAGCGAGGCAACGTTACACCAGTGTTGTCAAATGCTCAGTGCATCATTAGGCTACATGGGCCCAGATCAGATTGCAATAGAGTCCTTGCTTTTGTACCCTGTATCACTGCCCTGGGAATGCATAATTTCCCACAGTTGCAGTTTGAGATAATTATGTACAGAAAGCATCACACAATGTCCCAGTGAAATCCCAGGACACTCCATGTTTCTAGGTCACCTCTAAGAAAATTAGGTTGTCATGTCAGCATACAGTGATTGCTGAATTATATAATACTGAGTAGAAAGGAACTTTTTAAGGAAACTGAAATCCAGAATACTTTGTCAAATGTGTGTGCCTTGGATTGTATTTTGCTTCTGTTGATACCAGACTGTAAAGTGAATATTGTTGTATTTAACATTCCTGATGGCTGAAAACTCCATTATGCATGATCTTAAAGCAACTTTTAAAATTATCTAAATGTCACTGTTTACCAGTTCTTTAATTGTCAACTAAAGCATTATGAGCTATTTAATTTCTGTATTCCATTTTGCTAAGGCTGGCATTTGATTTATCAAAGACTAATTATGATGGGATTTTTCTGGGGAACTAAAACATGTGATCTGTGGCATGGATAGCAGAGAGCTGGTTTTGCAAGCATGAGATGTTGCAGAGGGAGCCAGAAGCTCTGCCTTGGTTGCTGTTCTTATATTGACTCAAATAGATTAGCATCAAGCGTCCAACATTTTAAATAGGCACTGCAAGAGATAGGAAATAGTCTTCATGCTAAGGAAATGCAAATTAACAGTGAAGGGGAGGAGAAAGATCCACCTCCCGCTCCCCTGTTTCCCCTTTTGAAGTACACTTTAAGAATGTAGTTGAGATGCCTACACAAATACTTTGCTGGTAGTAATGTTTTAGGGGATAGCCAAACTTGCTTTAATTTCTGGAGTGTTTGGATGCTGTAAAAAACTGAGAACATCTTCGGCCATCATACTGACAGGCTGTTTGCATATGCACTCGACCTAAGGTCGCATGCTAAACTGCATTGAAATGACTCAAATACACTGGGAGGAAACTGCCAGAGTTCAGCCACTGTGACCAGTCCGTACCAGATGTTCTGCTCTTCAGTGCTGCAGAGTTATTTGTCAGATAATAATTCGCACACTCCTTGAGAATTCATGCAACTGCAGGTCGTTTGTTTGTTTGTTTGGGTGGGTTTTTTTTCCAAATATGCTTTCTTTACAGTTGAAACACCTTCAAAACTAAAATCTAGCCTGTTAAAAAAAAAAAAAAAGTGTTTTCAGGTATTACAATAAGCCTTAGTTTCCTCAATGACTTGTTTGGTTTTTTTTTTCCTGTGAGTTTGCAATCAGTTTGTTCCATCTCTCAAAATATATTTTCCCATTCCCACTGATAGCTGAAAATTTCATACAAGCTGTAGAAGAATGACAGCCAAGTCCCAGTTATTCGAATGATCTCTTGGCATGAGTAATTCAACCCTTTCAAGTCTCGTTGTAATTTCTGAGTGTATGCTGGGTTGCATAAACGTGGTTCAGACTGTAGCATGGGGACCTATGGAGCTGTGGCACAGTGTGGTAACGTTGCACATATAAGAGCAAATTTGACCCTGTCCTGCCAAATGGATGGGTGAGAGGGAGCAAAATGGATTTCCTCATGTTGCTATGAGCTTGAATACTGCCATAATTGGAGATAGTGCACAGGCATTAGTGAATTTTTTGTTTAATTTCTCCTTCTGAAAGGTCCTTTGCCTTAAGGATTTTTTCCCCTGATACTTCTCCTATTTTAACAACTTCAGTTTCTGTCCTTCAAATCTACAGTTCATTTTTCTGTACAAATATTGTATAAACCAGAAATAGACTTATTTAGCACAAAGCTGTGTTCCCAAGTAATGGCAGAATGGTTTTTAAGGAAACGGAGGGAAGAAATTTTCCTTTTTAATGTCTAAACTTATTCCAGAACATCTCAGTAAAGTGGGTTACAAATCTTTTCCTTCCTACCTCAGGCTGTGTTTAACCAGGATTACACATCATTCCAAACTGAAATAAAATACATTTGTTCCGTGAAAACCCACTCTTCCAGTTTCACCCTTTTACAGTCAGCAAATTAAATAGCAATAATTTGCCTCCTTTTATTTCTAGTGGATACCCTTCTCCTCTGAAATATCTTGTTTCTCTGAACAAGTCTCTTATGCTAATGGAGAAACACTAATAAAAAAATCTTCACTCATCTGGAAGAACCATGCTGGAAACATTGCAGAAAAGAGAATTAAAATGAGGCAGATTTTAGTTATGACTGAACTGCTCTCTGTTGGGTGGAAGCATACACGTATTAAGTGCTGCTTGCTCTGAAATGTTTCTGATTTAACGTTGGCAAGGCTGGAGAGAGGGAATGGTTTGGCAGGTACAGGAGGTAAAAGAGATGGACCAGAACGCTATGGCAGCTATGCATTGCTCTGCTCTTTCCTCTGTGCCACCCACCATGTCTTCACAGCTGTCTGTATGGGCTGCTAAGGATGAAAAAGGAGGCTGACATTATAGCTGCCAGCAGGATGCCCACAAATAATAACAAATGATACTGCATTTGCAGGTAGGAGGTGAAAAGTAATATGCTCAGATGTCTTATCTGAAGCCATGAAGCAGAATATCTTGTTGTCATATTCATAATCTCCTTTGTGAAAAAGAGCAATTCCAAGAAATAGAAGTATTTAGCTGCATTCTAGCCTTTTACAAAGCACTTTGTGTAAGTCTCTCTTCGAATTAAATATGAATAGAGGAATTTAAGTTGAATAGTACTTGTCACTGATTTACAAGTGCCAAAGTCTTTTTGAGCTGATTAATGATTATTTCATTTTTGGTCAGTTGAAGGAAGCCTGTTAATAAAAGATGTTGTCATGAACTGTAAACAGTTCAGTACAAGTGGTAGTATTTATTCCCTTAAGAATTACTTCCCTCCTCTGATAAATTGAGAGCAATAATGCTGCATACAGACTCAGCCAATATATCTATGTACTCTGCTCAAGCAGTTTACAAGCTGCCTAAATTCTGGTGGTCCTGGGACAGGACATATGAGCTACAGTACTCAGCTGCAGAGAGGCAGAGTGGTAGGGGGAAAAGTGCCATGAGACAAAATTCCTTTTTTTTTTTTTCCAGTTTATAATCTGGCTTGCATACCTTTCCCCCCTGAAAGGGAGAACAATATTGTAAGGATGCCTTAACTCTTGACTATATCACTGAATCTTTGTGCTGCTCAATTCCATGGAAACCAGAACTGTCATAGCAGCAGCAAACAGCAGAGAGCTTCAGGACAATCCAGTGTACACTATACAACACACAGCTTTTTACTGGTTTGTTGATTTTAACACCAAAATGTTTTACAGAAAATAAGAGCTTAGAACACACAGACATTAGGAAGTCAGAAACACTCTAATAATCTAATTTAAATGATTAATGCTAAATCCCTTGTTTTACAACTTAAGTTTATAGAAACAGGAGAGGAGCTCCTTTCAAGAACTAGTCAGTGGTGCGGCAGGGTTAATGCAATGCAGACGGCATCACTGTCCAAATGTGTGTTGCAAAGGTCATGGTTATCATGTCTGTGCAACCCCTTGGTTGCTTTCACTGTTATGGGATGCACAGACTAATTTAAGACAGTGCAGAGCAAAGATTGCTTTAGCTGAATGGCAGCTATAGATTTTCAAATCATGAAGGCAGGATACTGAGTAGTCTGGGATAGAGCTACCAGTGATCAGACTGGCTACTGCTATGAGCCATCATCTTTGGGGGACATTAAGGAGGGACACCCTCCAACTGCCAAGGGCACCTATGGGACAATGGTGAGGTGGGTTTATTAGTTTGTAGGTGTATCACAGCATTTTAAAAGTGGCTAGGATTGCTGGTATTGGTCCTGGAATACGACTATATACAACAGCTGCTGCTGGCTAGTTGGATGTGGTTAATAAACAGCTGTTTCAATCCTATTTTAACTGTTTTAACATAGTTTGAACTTTGTGAACTGAGCAGTTTTTCCCTGTAAGAGTATGTGTGTGTGTGTATGTACATATGTACAATTTAGATATTATTTGTTGTTTACATTAGTGTCCTGGTTTCAGCTGGGTTAATTTTCTTCTTAGTAGCTAGTACAGTGCTGTGCTTTGGATTTGGTGTGAGAACAATGCTGACAGCACACTGATGGTTTCAGTTGTTGCTGGGTGATGTTTATACCAAGTCAAGGACTTTTCAGTTCCTTGGGCCCTGCCAGCGAGAGGGCTGGAGGGGCACGGGAAACGGGGAGGGGACACAGCCAGGGCAGGTGACCCAAGCTAGCCAAAGGGATATTCCATACCGTGTGACGCCATGCTGAGTATATAAACTGGGGGAAGAAGCAGGAAGGGGGGGACATCTGGCATTATGGCATTTGTCTTCTCGAGTAACCATTATGAGTGACGGAGCCCGGCTTCCCTGGGGATGGCCGAACACCTGCCTGCCCATGGGGAGTGGTGAATGGATTCCTTGCTCTGCTTTGCTTGTGTGTGCGGCTTTTGCTTTACCTATTAAATCGTTCTTATCTCAGCTCTTGAGTTTTACATTCCTTTCTGATTCTTCTCCCCATCCCTCTGGGTGAGAGGCAGTGAGCGAGTGGCTGCATGGTGCTGGGTTGCTGGTCGGGGTTAAACCATGACAACTAGCTAATCATATAAGGTCCATAGTAATTTCCTGACTTTGCAAGCCTAGTACCACTTTAAAATTGTTGTTTCTAAAGGACTCATCTGTATTCTTCTGCCTGTTTCTTCAAACATGAACCATGTGTTTGACCTTTTAATACCTGGATGCCTGGAACTAAACATGTAAAACTGACAATAATAATAGTAATGTTTAGAGAGAAAATTTATTTATTCAGCATCTTACGATTTTTATGTGTAAAACACTGTATTCTGCTAGCCTTCATAGACGCCTTCTCATCTTAGGAACTTAGCTAGTTCATCCTGCTGATTTGGAAAGGCTAACTCCATGTCGGGAGAGAAGACATTGAAATGTCTGCATCTTGGTCCTAAGTCTGGTCCCTTGTGTTACTGGTTCTGCAGCCAAAGGAGATCCAGCTGCTGTTGAACACTGCCTGTGCTGATGTGGATGTAGGGCCATCATATTGCATGAGGATTCCGTGATGAGAGCAATGTGAGTTCATCTGGACTGACAGTGTACAAACCTCTACTGCAAGTGTGATGCAATTTAAACTCTTCTCTGAGAAACACCCAATTTCTGCACCTACTGCTTTGAGAGATGGGTGCTTGCCATGTGGGAGAAAAGACAGACCAATAAATACTTTGCAGCCAAATGCAGCCATAAGCAACACAGAATGCAACAGATTGTTTCAAATTTGATGTGGTTCTTTTCAATTCACCTAATATTGGTAAGATGTCACTTGATAAATGGAAGCTGTCTGTCGCTTTCTTTTGCCTGGAAAAGGAGGCAATAATCCCATTTGTTATTTTCTGGTTTGTTTACTGCAGATAGTTATTTAAGCAACAGGAAAGAGCAGAAACAATGACTTTCCTTGACTTGTAGAGTTACACAGCATTGGTTTTTTGTGGCCTTTGGCAAAGTTTAAGTAATCAGTGGAAAAGATTTAAATGCTCAAATGCTAGCTACGCTTGTGTGCAGCCGACCTGGATGTGACTGTGAAAAGCTTATGGTGCATTTAACCGCAACATTGCTTCACTTGCCTGCTTCTTTTGTTTGTTGGAATGGCTAGATGAAGGGAGTGCCTAGATTTGATTGTGTATGAACGAAATTACCGAAAGCTTCACAGCAAATGCATGGGGAATTTTTTTAGAATCTCATGAAACCCAGAAAATCTCAATGTATACTCCTCATTAGTCAAAAGAGAAACTTAGAAATCTTGGTACAAAGCTTATTTATCTTGCAGCCCACATTAAAAAGGTTCCAGCATATGTGTCTGTGGCATACTGTTTGTAAGACATACTGTCCTTTAGTGGCCCCTCTCAGCCTTTGTTCACAGTAGAAGTAAGTTTATAGCATCACATATTTTCCTCCCAGGCTAACAGCTTTTGTCTTGATGAGCTTGAAATACTTTGATGTACCATATAAGTCTTTGCTGACTTTATGTACACAGACTTGCACATAGATTACTATCCTGGTGTTTCTCCTAAATGCAATATAGACTTCTACCATGGGCTGACATGAGAAGTAAACAGCGGGACCCTCCCGTCTGCAACTTGGCTCTCCAGACAATCATTTAGAGCAGTTCAGCTGTAATAAGGAACTGTTTTGATCATGGACTGTTTTATGCCTTCTGTGGTCTGAAACAAAGGATGCCTCTTGCAGAGCAGCAGGCAACAGCACCAGCTCTGGACACTCGTCCTCCTGGTCTTTACCCATCCCAGCAGAATTTAATGAGTCTTTTTATTGCATTCTGTCTTTGCCTGGTCATACTCCAATACTCAGTTTATAACTCCAAAATACCTATTTGTCTGAATCATACTACAGAGAGTTACTCTTTCTAATGTGGTGGCTATGAAAATACATGACAGTGTTAGTGACCTTGCAGTGCAACTGAAATATAAGCGATTCAATTAACTTTGAAACTCACTAGCTTAAGCCATCAGCTGGAGTGGTCCCAAGCTGGTGGTCTCAAGCTTGTGACTTTCTGATTATGCTTTGGTGTCCAATGAATTTTGCATTCTTGTTACAGCTCCTGCATTTCACTTCGCCAAAATGCCATCACAGTGGGAACAGTCTCTGAGGCAAGACAGAGCTGAGACTTTGCTTTCCTCTGATTTGTTTCCCATATCTCAACTGCTGTTACTTTCCTTGTGCTTTTCGGATTGGGGACCAACACACATGCTCAGTGAATGTTTGGCTGACTAACCCTTTTGAAGTATTTGCCACAAGGTCAAGGAACATGTGGAGGCTTGCCTCTCTATGTCTTTATATGGTGGTCTCTGGACCTTTCTGGTCAAGGGATAACAAGTTGCCCATTAGAAGACTCAGAAAAGCTGAAGTTCCTAGCAGCAAAACTCAGCAAATCCTTTTTATAGTCTTCAAAACTCTAATTAAAAAAAAACACAACCCAAAACAAAACAAAAAAGAAAATGTTTTCCCCAAATGTTTTTCCAAGTGAGCGCCTCACACTTTGATTTAGTGACTTCCTGAAGGATTTTACATGTCTAGACTGCAAAACTTAGTTAGGATCTTTGAATTTTTTTAACTCTTTCTCCATCCCAAAAGCTACTACTTGTACTTTTGGACTATTACTCACATGCATAAAGTACCTATTGTGGGCTTGTTTCCTTACTGACAGTTACCACAGTGATTTTTCCACTTTTTGATTACATCTTTGCTTGCTGGGGCATGAGATATAAAATTAATGTCCAAATCATCTGTCAGTTTACTGAATCCTACTTCTGTCCATGTGTGACACTCATGCATAAATACACTGAAATATACCAATGGACCCATCATTGCTTATCACACTGCCCATTTAATTGATAGTTTTGAAGAGAAGAGTTTCTCTGTTGGGGAGTTGGCTCAGCTTGGTAAATGTAAATTGGAAATGAACCTGAGAAATTACACCACCTCTACAAGACTTAAAGTGTAAATGTTCTTACCTTCATTCATGAAAGGAATCATGCAATTAGTGATGGGTACTTGCTAATTAAATAAACAAATGCTGCATTATATGACTTCATCAGTTTTATCTGGCCATCAGTGGGGGTGGGGAGGGAAGACAATTTAATGCTGATCAGAATTAGAACATTTGCATCATTGGTGATCATAAATATAGTTGACTGAATTATTCATTGCAGACTATTCATGAGGGAGCTAGGTCCTTTTTCTCTGCTCTTAGTGTTTCACAAGAAGTCCACATGAGCAGTGTCTGTTGAGCCCCATTAACTTCATGAGGGAAGGGCATTAATTTCTGCAAATGTGTTTTACTATTGCTATGTATTTGCCAACTAGCAGAGGTTATTTTATGGGCAATTCACAAACCGTTTACTTCAACGGTGTCCCATTTAGCATTCAATGGGTGTACTCGGTCAACTTAAATGGATGAGATTAGCACTTTTTTGACGGAAATAAATTAGATTCAAAACTTGTAAAACAAGTTAGGTGTTATTCTAAAACTGAGGAGTGGCAAAGATATTAATCATGTTGTAAAATACATCTCAAGGCCAATAGCTGTTCTATCAGCAATGTTTGTTCCTGTCCTGGAATGTTTGGACTCATATATACAGCACTGAGAAACTGGAAATGAAAGCCAATAAGCAAAAGTGAGATTTGTCATGTTTTGACAGTTTTACTTTTGTAGGCCTAGCTGAAAGCAGCCCTTGTGCAGATGAGATACAATTTCAGTCAGTTAGTATAGTGAATGGAGCTGATCAAATTACTTTTTATGGAACAATGTTTTTATCAAAAGTGCATACTTTTTTTTATAAAGAGGTAGTTTTGATTTTTTCTTCTTTCACATTAAGAAAAATAAAAGTGCTGGCTATGACCGGACTGTTTCAACTTTTAAACCTGCATATCTTCCCACTAACTCTTCCTCTTTTTGTATCTCCCTCATTTTACAATTTTGCCTCCGTATGACCGGTAATGAAATAATCTTCTATCTCCCACCCGTTTTTTCCCTGTCTTTTGTTGATTTATGGGCAACTCTTCATTTTACAATTTTCTGGTGACAGTTCACATGAAAAGAGGGAGGGGAAACGGGTGCTACTCATGCACTTCTATAGACAGTTGTCCACAGGAACATCTGCTGAATCAGGGCAACGGTCTGTCTCCAGGAAAAGGGAGAAAACAGCCAGTTTCTGTTATCTGTTCTCTTGGTACCTTGTGCCCACAATTGTTGCATTAAGGATGTTGCGGAACATATCTCTCTCTGGCTTTTTTTGAGGTATCCATTGATGGGACTTGTTTAGGAAACTGTCCAACCCCCTTTTTGAACCTGCAAATACTGACTCCTTCTACAAAGATCTTGTGGCATTGTGTTCTGAAATTCTGCAGTCCTCTGCAGAAAATAACATTTTTGTGTTATAAAAAATTAAAACCAATTTTCTATTACTTTCATTGAATACTTTGTTCTTGTCTTGTGGTGTTTTTTTTTTTTTTTTTTTTTTTTTTTTAATCTGTGTGTGTGTGTGGCAAAAGGGGAATATGGTCATCACAGTTCCTCAATTTGTTCTCACCTTTCCATTTTGGAAACATTATTCACATCCCTGTCAGCCTTCTCTCTGAAACACATGATATCAGCCTCTTCAGGTGCTCATTATAAGGCAGCTGCACCTTTATCTCGACAGTATCTAAGCAAAATACTCAAGATGTGGGTATACCAAAGAAAACCAGCAAAATTATATCCTCTGTCTTCTTCTTAGTACTTGATTTCTTGAAGTCCAATAATTTTTTCACTTTTTTTGGGCTTCCACTGCACATTGGACCTAGAAATGTGAAAAACTTCTAAAAATAACTTAAAAATCTCTTCTGGGATGTGGTGTCATATCCTGGGGGTACATTGTTCCTCTTGCAAACTTTTTTCTTGTTTGTTGGTTTACAAAAATAACATCTGCCTTTTATTTTGTGAAAAAATTAATGGCTTTAATTCTCTTAATAAAGGATTGGGTTATCTACTATTTCTTGTGATACTGCACCTTCATAAAATATCCAATAAAGCTATTGAATAGCTAGTTTAAAATAAGAAAAGGAATGTTATTTTACCTCATACCACCCCTGCAAATTTGACTTCTAGTGGTTGTTGGAAAGGTCTAAAGAAAAGAGGCTGGAAGATAGATGTGCTGGTAGGTATTAAACATGATAGGCCAGTTGTAAAGTTCAACTCAGAAAGCTGCGGGTCTCTGTTATCTAAAATCTGAGATGTTATCTTAGGCTAAGTAGCTGCCCATTTATTCTTGTTATATTTTTCTCCAAGCAAGTGATGCTGCTGTTCTCACATATATAAATTTATATACCATATCATCTGCACAGAGCTAAAGTGACTACTGAGATGCTGACTGTAAATATTTTGGCCAATTGTAATTAAAATCATGAAAGTAGAGAGACAAAAAAAGTCATTGAGTGCCTACAATATTAAAGTCAGTAGTTACTGGAATTAGCACAGCTGCTATAAGCATAGCTTTTAACTAGGTTTTTGTCTTCCTACTTAAAGTAGCATTTTATTTAACCTAGCCTGACATAGGGGAGTTACTAATGTACCCTGCACAAAATAATTCCATGTGCATGCCAGAATAGCGATATTTAGTCTATGACTTTAAAGCACACTGGAAGGTTCATGCACAGCTATTTATTTGTCATTACATTTAAATGACTAAACTCTTAGGATGACTTATTCATGAAGGGATCATAGTTACCTTTCTTTTGGTTTGGAAGGATCTGCTGAGAAACAACGGAAAGTGGGCTGAATTTTAGTTCTATCATTCTGCTGAGCGTATTTATTTTTTTTTTCCCACCAATATCTCTTGACTATGTGCATCACCGATCCCCTTTTTGTGTGAAAGGAAGCCATACAACTCAGGTGGGAGAAGCTCAGTTTAAACAGAGATATCTAAATGCACAGTTTCAAAGAAGGAACCCAGAGGACTTTTTTCGTCTGGAACTGTAACTGAGAATGTAATGTTTTGGGAGCCAAGCTGTTCACTTAGGTGATGTTTATTTGCTTTAAAACATTTGGTGGACAGAATAGAAGAAACAGTTCTGGAAGAGCATGTAATTTCTCTGTATTTGCAAATGGTTCATTAACCATTATCTAGAAATGTTATCAATTGAGAAGAGATTGGCAGTTCATTAATTTGAAACAGTAATAATTTAGCAGAACTCATTGTTTTCCGAAGTGCACAGTGGACTGTTGATTAATTGTGTTTCTATGGTAACATTTTGCATTAGCAAGGACAAGAGCATAGGAATTGGTAAGAATAATATAAAGCCATTTCATAATTAGACATCTGGTTTTGCATATCCTGAGAAAAAGACAAAAGTAAACTAAATTTCTTAACTATACAGATGCTAAGAGTCTGATATTGTAGTCAGTAGTGTGAACAGATGTTAAATAGTCTTGGCTTTCATGATCAGGCATCAGAAACACTATTTTTCTGTTTGCTCCTGCAAAGATAATAGATTATTTCGCTCTGCTCTCTACAACAGCATATGGCAGTTCTGGAAATATGGTCCCACCATGGTTAATATGTTGCTGATTCATAGATGTTCTAATAAGCACCTGCTGAATTTATTCCTCCCTCAGCGAACTGAGGATAAGCTTAAAGTGCTATACAAGAACAGGGGTGGAGAAGCACCACAGCCGTGGGTGTTTGATGGTTGCTGCCTCCTGGGGGAGGGGCAGTCAGGAGCAGTTTGTGTCTACATTGACATTTGAGTGGCTGTGTGTGGGAGGCGAAGGGCATGGTAGGAAGTATTTTGCTAGTAATGAGCTTCTCTGCTTTTGTATGTGTCTGTATTTTCACTGGCTCTACATCTGGGCAGATCTGGTACTGTTGACACCTGGGAAAGGGGCAACGTACAGCAGAAATTATCAGAGTTTGCTTTGGGTGGTGATGGAGGGCAGCAAGGATTTAATTGTAGTGCAGCAAGGATTTCTGTAAAATGAGGTGTCTTATTATACAGGAAGCATGGATATGAGAAAGCTGAGTACAGCAAAGAACGACAGATGGGAGAAGAAGACAGAAAGACCTGTGGGAGACCCAGGAGAGCAGACTTCCTGATGGTGGTGATGATGACTTATTAGATGTCTGAATTATCCAGCTACAAAACAGATATCTTCCAGTATCTTGGAGAAGGCAATACATATTTGTGCAGTGGAAAGATTGGTGGACACTGGCCTTAGTTCAGTGCTGCAGGAGCTACTCCACTACAAATAGCAGCATGATAACATAAATCTCATTTGGACTTAAATTCAAAATCTCTCATGTATAGTACTACCACATTTTTTAGGGGTTCTGTTACAGGTTCTCCTACTGCGCTAAATGGGCCTAGTTTTTAAACCTCCTGAGTGCTTTTAGAATGCTTGAGCATCACCAGGCTTCCCACTCTTCCCTTAAGCATTACCATCTTTCAGTCAATAAACGGATCTTATTATGTATGTGATATGCTCCATTAATATTTTTCCCTGTTGAAAGGGGGATCAAGCTCTACTCATGAAATATTCACTCAAAGTTGAAATCCAACTGACTTTCCAACATTGTGCATGTTTGTCTTCTTCGTCCAATTGTTTTTTAATGATGTCTCAGAAAGTCTGCAAGACTCACTACTTAAGGAAACTTTGTATGTCATTTCTTGTCAAAGTTAAATGAGATTCTAATCTGCAGAGATATTTTCATGAGCTGGGATTGTTATTTGTCTTTTATTATTATTATTGACTTGACAGAAAGCTGTCTTTGCAGGAAGCTGAAAACCTAAAATATAATGATGTGTATGTGGTGGGGCATTTTTGAATCCTTCATTTAAGATGTCATAATAATGCCTGAACCAAAATCCAGCCAAGTGTATATACTGAGGTCATGTCTTCCAGAACTGAGAGGATGCTATGTGAAATATATTTCAGAAGGCAATGAGAATTAATTGTTTAATTAATGTAGATGTTTTTGAAAACTTGAATCATGGCCAATCTGCATCATTAGGTCTTTAATTCCTTTGGTCCTGTAGAGTTGGTCTTTATTGCTGAGTGCAGTCTATGGGATTGAATTAAGAAAATGCCATTGGAAAGCAAAGAATTCTACACTTGCTACCACTTCAACAGAACTGAATGAAGGCATTTTAATTCCAATATATGCTACAGATAGTAGCTTCTTTGATTGTTTACACTTTATCTTGCCAAAACTGTTGGTGGACAGCCTTGTTTTCCTGGTTGATCTTTTCTGAACAAAACCAGAAAATTTTCAGGAGTCTTGCTCTTGACTTTTCTAATTTAGTCCTCAGACTAGTCTGAAATCTAACCATAACTAGCCACTTTATGCAAGTCCAGGCCAGTACTCCCCAGAGTCACCTGGAATTTCTTCACTGACATCAGAGGAACAGGGCTGAGGTGAGTGTAGTCTCTTTTGGGTAACCCACAAAAAGGTTTGGGGATGGGTGTTTTTTCTCACCTTTGCCTTCCTTTCTCACTCCCTACAATGTAACTCCACTTGAGAACCTGTCCTTTGCAAGCTAATTGGTGCAATTCTTTCGTTTCTTTCCCCAAAGTATTTTTATCTATACGAAGATCTTGGAAGTAACTAATTTAGAAATGCATAACTAAAAAAAGCCTGATATTTAGCTAATTCAGAGGTTGCTTTGATATTTGCTTGTTTATATAACTCACTAAAACATGTCTACTAAAGGCCTAGCAACTTTAGCAGATTTTATTTATGGTCTGCTGGATCTATGCAATTACTTCTGATGTGTTCAGTAAGTGGAGCTCCTATTGTTTCCTGGAGATAGGCATATCCCAGATCATCTTTCCTTTTTACTATTGTTATTCTTCCAACAGGCATCCCTTGCTACTCTAACACATCATGTGCCGTAATGTAGAACTGGCAGAGTCTGTGCTTTCAAGCAAAAGAATATCTACAGTAAGAAAGGCAGATGGGAGATACTGTATTATTTGCTCCATAATGATCAATCAGCTTGGAGTATGCTTAAGCAACACTTTTGCTTAGCTGGGATAAGCAGAAAATTATATGAGTGTATTACATAAATAAGAAGCTGTTCCTTAATGGCACAGAGGAAATACCAGTTTTAATGACCTTAGAAAGAATTATTGTATTAATAAAAATTTTGTGTCAGATTATTTTTATGTGTAACCTCATTAGGGGTAAATTTATTGCTTTTGTGGGGAGGGGTGCAGAGTCTGGGACAAAACAGAATAGAATTAGGAGTTCAATAGTTGAAATATGTCATATATAAATATTTGTAGTCGACGTGGTAATTGTTCCTGATTTATTCTGGTTTTGTTTTTTGTTTGTCTTCTAGAATTGCTCCTGCTATCAGAAATGTGTCCCATTTGTTGGACAGTCTGCAATGTTTTTCTCAATTAGGCTTACAATGAAGTTGTGCAGCTTTTGTTGCTGAAGTATATCTCAAAAGCAAACCTGCTAGAAACTGAAAATACAGATTTTTTACTTAGTGGGTAATGTTAAAGTGTGTTGGTAAAATAGAAACAAAACAAGGAAATGTTAGTATTTTGGTTTCAGTTTAAGGAGTTTAAGGAGTGTACACTCTCTGGAGGTCACAGTTGTCTTTCAAAAGGCAGATTATGCTTGTTTATCTCAATCATTACAAATACAGGTGAACTTTGCTAAAACAGTCCTGAAATAAGAATATTCTTTTCCTCTTCTATCCGCAGATTTTTACCAAAATTTGGAAGTCTATGGAAGGAGCAGGATAACTCTGGAACTTCCCTTACACTTTGCTCAGAAGACTCAATACTGAAAATGGACTGCTGGGTTAATTGAACTTCTGGCCAGACGTATCTCATGATAGTTTTTTTGTTTGTCTGTTTGTGGGATTTTTTGGTTTGGTGTGGTTTTTGTTTTCCTCACCTAACCTGTTGTTGCAGTTTGAGCTGACTGTTCAGCTGCCTACTCCAAATGGTAAAAGATTGTTTTCTCATCCCTTTATTCCAACAGGAATTGTAACACCATTACCATTTCCCATACCATATTTCTCATTTCCAGACAAAACAAAGCTGATTCTTTAACATTTCCTCACAGTTCAAGTCTCTTGTCATCATTTCTTTTCTACATTCTCTCCATCTTCTAAGCTCAGGGCCAACACCTCATCCAGTGTTTTGCCACTGTTGTGTATGGGAGAATGTTTATGTCCCAAGCTTTCCAGATAATACTGCTAATAATAACATCTTGACTAAGAAGTGATTCTCATGCAGCAACACCATTAACTTAAAAAAGTTTGCATGCTGGTATAAACTGGAATGGCTTCTTTCACAGCATTATTGTTGCCAATAATTTCCCCAGTCATTGTATATTTGGAATCTCCTTCTTTCATTTGGTACTTTCTGCTGGCTATATAAGCCTTTTTTGTGTGTTTTCTGCATCAGCTCTGAAACTCATCAAGCTTCCCAAACTTACACATTATTTTAAAGCATTGCATCACTCAAATCACAAACAAAAAGACTGAGTATGTCTAGGGGATGGATGGGATGACCCATGGGAAGCCACTTACATATCCTTTCAGTGTGGTAGCAAACTATTGATAAACATGCTTAGAGGGTTGAATTGGTTATGAAACTATTTCCAGTTTCACAGTTCCCCCTGATGAAGTTAAGAATTTGATCTTATTCATGGGCCTGACCAACATGAAATCAGTCCACCATGGTTTAACAGCTGCCTCTTTTCCATATATTTCTATTAGCTTGTTCTCAATTAACTACACTGTTCTCAATAAATTTGGATATTCTTATACTAAGATAATTAATTGATGTGTTTTTTTACTTAATTGGATTTTGCTCAATAACCTTTGCTTGTGCTTCTATCTCAGTGTTAAAATCAATTGTGTAATTAGTTGCATTTTCAAAACTCTAGTCACAAGGCATTTATTGCTTCAGATTTTTCTCTTTCAGTGTTTATTTGCTCTCCTTCTCCCCAGTCAATAAGCCTATACTCGCCTTTTGCTCTTTCCTGATTCTGTAAATGCAGTATTATATTTTTATTCTTATGCTTAATATCTTTGGCCAGTTGTAATTTATGTTGTGCCTCAATCCATATGGTTTATATTCATACACGCCTGCACTATTCTTTTGTCTTCCTGTTAGCTTTTTCCCCCTTCCCCCCCAGAGTTAGGTGTCCTTTAAAATTTGGTCACAGTTGTGTCTTGCCATTTCCTGCCTTTTTCACTACTTTGAGAGAGACTTTCTTGTCATGCTTTCTTACAGTATCCTTTATAATCTGCCAGCTTTCCTGAATGCTGTTGTCTTTTACATTATCTACTCAAGATGCAGTATCTATCCATAAGGCTACTTTGTCCTGAATGGAGTTATTTTTCTGAGGACAAAATATGAAAATATTAAGGACATTTATAATAAGGCATGAGCCTAACTCGTATATTAGAAGAGTTCATTAAATATTCTTCATGTAAAAGCACAGTTAGTGACTCTTAGAACAAGCTGGCTGCATCTCTAAATGCATGTCATTTTCAATGACATAGAAGTAAGACAAGCTCTTCACTGCTCAATTAAAGTCCTTGAAGTGCAGTTAAAGTATCCACTAATTAGAAATAGTCAGAAGAAAAGACTTGTTAATCAGGAAGACAAGCTTGGTTTGCACAATTTTTGGTAAAGTGAAACTTACTATTGTCTATGATTCAGTGATTTAGTCCCATGTAACCACAGACTGCCACTACATGAAATACGCCTAAGTGATCATATACAGCAGGTGATGCTAACTGTAATTATAAGAACACTATTCCGATCATTTTACTCATTTCATTTATCAGTGTAACATGATAAAGTCACTGATTAAGATATCACATAACTGTTGCTAATATCCTTTGTGTCCAGTGACACAGACATATATGCTTCATTCATATTAGGGTTTGGATAGCAGTTTTAATTTAAAGGAAATAAAGAATTCACCCCTTTTACAGCAAGATCTAATATTCCTTTAGATATTGCAGCTGGGCTTCCTTTGAAGACAGATGAGGACTAAAGACTTACAGAGCTATCAAAACAAGTACCATGACCTACATATACATGCTGCAGTCCCCTGCTTGTCTAAGCATGATCCTGTACAAAACACTGAACATGCAAAAACTTGCATGTTTCAATGGAGGTAGCTGATCTTCAAGCACCTTTCCATTGTGAAGGCTGGCTCCAGACACACAAGTCTTCAATTGCCTTCCCATCAGTTTTTAAGTCTTTGTGTCAGGAATCTAAGTTAAAGGCTCTCCTTTTGAAAAACTGCTTACAAGTATGTATTAAGTCTTTTAGCCACTTAAAAAAGCTGTCAGAGAGCAACTGCTGTGCTACTTTTGAGCCATTTGTTTAAGAATGGGCAAAGCCTGCAGCTGTGCCTGTTTTTCTGGTGCCTGGCTAGTTCTGTATTCTCCAGATTGTGAAATGACATAAGGTAAGGGCTGACTTGACTCCTTAATTTCTAAATCTCTTAAAAGGAACCTTTTTTCTTTATTTTAGTTTTGTCCAGATTGTTTCTGCCCTTGCATTTTTCTGTTTTCTCTCTAAAGGTCATATTTTTGCCCTTTTCAATACAGTGTTGTGATTATTCTACACCTTTTTATTTTCTCTTTTTAACCTTCAGTTGGTTTTGATATATTGCTTTCCAGAAAACCTGTTTCTTGACTTGTTTGACTGTGGATAAAGATGTTTTTTTCTTCTTTCTGGTACAATGGTGGCTTCCTTCCACTTGCATATTCATGAACCTGGGAATCAAATTACTTATAAAAACAGAAGACAAAGCCGCTTTCCATGCAACTCAGATGAACCAGAGTTTACACTTGTGCATGGAGCAGGTCAACATATAGTGAATGCATCTGCTGCACTATACGCATCGACTCTAACCAGAAAAGAGGACAGTGGTGTGAACAACATATTATTTTAATTCTCAGATCATTGTGTGTTACAGCGTTTGTGTTTAAATGCTATAACTAAAGAGTGGAAGAGGGAAAAACTTGACTGTTGAGTGTGCTGCTGAAGTTCACTCATTTTGTAGCTAAAGGCCACTTGAAAATTTTACTGTTCTTAGCTTTGCTGGAAAACTTCATCTTTTTATCATTTTTTTTTTTTTCAGCAGGAAATTTAGTTTATGTTAGCTAAGATTATATGTATAATGTAATGTGTGAGCCAACAGTCTTACATGGTTTTTTTTGGTTAATAACCATAGTTTCCTGAGGGGCAGACCCATGAGAAGAGGTGAGAGGAGGAAGCCTGAGATGGCACTGGGATGAGTGGGAGCTGTTCCTTGTGGCTGGGCTGACAGGGGGCTTCACTGGGGCAGTGGTGGTACAAGCAAGTGGTGGGGGAGAGATGCAATGAGGTAGGAGAGTAGGGAGTAACACCACATGCTGGGAAGAGGCTCTGTGCTATCAGGGAACCCACAGGGGCCCACAACACCAGGGCCACACGTGCCATGTGGAGCAGTGGTGCGAGTCCCCAGCCAGAGACCTTTCTGGAGACACAGCCATGGCAATGCCAAATACCTTCTAAGCTGTGTCTTAGCACCAGCAGTTCAGAAAATGAATGAATTGTAGAGGAGCTATCAGAGCTGTAAGGCTAAGTGTATGTGCTACGGAATTAACAGTTAGTCTTCACTTTGACTGCTGTAAACTGTGTGGAGGTTCACATATAATGAAAACCCCAATGTTTTAATATACTTTACTGGTCAAACTAAGGGAAAAATTCTGTCTCACAAAGAGAATGAGCTTGAGAACAGTCATGTCAAAATCAAATCCCTGTTGCATGCTATAGAGATGAAATGTTCCCTGCTGAAATGCTTAGCAGTGTTCTTGAAGCAGGAACTAAAGAATATTATTTGCAAAAATGAGAAGTCAGAAGATTAATCTGAGTATCTTGGAGCATTCTTTCCTACCAACCAGATTTGACTTGTGTGTATCTCACATAAGAGAGATCATAGATCCTTGATCTGTGTTACAGTACTACTTCTCTCTTGTACCTTCCTAGAAGTGCAAGTGAAGGCACTGAAGCGTAACATCTGCAAAGAAGTCCATAGTTCCTCAAATTCTGGATTATGTGTTTTATGTATTTTAAATGTCCAATCTGTTCAGTATAAATATTTTTGTATTTTGTTCTAAAATTTGTTTTCTTGCCAAACACATGTTTAGATGCAATAGGAAGTAAGTGCAGAACTGTGGAAAGACAGTTCACTATCATTATGCTTTATCAGCACTTCAAATGATAGTTACTATACTTGAATAATGTACAGTACCTGTACAGTGGAAGTACAGTTGTGCTTCTGAGCAGTTCTCTGTCATTCAGGAGACAGTATGTGTTTATCGATGGCAGGTAATGGACACAGCAGACACACATTTGCAAAGGAAAAGGCAACAGTTAAAAATCAGGTCTGAGACATGCAGAAATAACAGAGGTTCCTCTGAAATAAGAACACAATACAGGTGCAGTCCTTTCCTCATTTAACTACTTTGTACTTGGTAACACACTGAATTCTTTGCTCTTCCAACGGAGGGAGCTTCTAGAGACATCTTAGAATGACTAGGCTCTATAAGTGGCCTTTATATTAAAAAAAAAATTTAAAAATAAAAAAAAAATTAATGCCTCTGCTGCAAGAAGTGAGTTGGTCCTTGATTCTGAAATTCTGTTTAGCTATGTATCAATTTGCTTGTGCTGTTCTGGTTTGACTGCTTTCAGGAAGATTAAGAAGGCTCACAACTAAAATTTGGAGTAGAGCATTAGCAAGCTGAACAAACAAAGGTACATTTTTTCATGGAGACCAAAGGATGTATTAGAAAGCTGCAAATGACAACTTTATGGTATACAGAAGGAATATAATTATCCCAGTGTCTTTCTGTAAATGTAATGACATCATCTCAAACAGGACAACTTCAACAGTAACAGCTGAAATCCAGATTTCGTTATTAGAGCTTCTAGCCTGCAGAGATTACAATGAATGAACAGTTGCTGGTTTATGACTCTAGAAATGTCTCAAGCCTCTTTGTAAATGTTCTTGACAGAAGTTTGATGATATGAGTCCAAGGGAGATGTTTGACTAGCCACAAAATCATGGAAAGCAGAGAACATACTACTTGTCCTACAAACTTGAGGTTCCAAATCTTCAGTTTTTCCATGATTTATTCTTTAACTGTGAAGTTGCTGTGATGCTTCAGGTGGTAACTGAGTCTTTGTAGTGTCACTTTGTGCTGTTTATTAACTGTCTTGCTTCAAAACTCCAGAGATCTGTGAGGTCATGTGATTTTGGGGTCACTCAGCCCAGAGGCCCACAGAAAGCTAAGGAACCAAGATATCTATACCTGGGTGACAGCAGGTTGCACTTTCCAGCTTTCCTGGCTTATATACTAGTAAATCAGTTCATCAGTCAGAAAGTCCCAAGAGCTTCCTTATTTTGTTGATTTCCAAAGCCTTTGTGAATGCCACCACACTTGCTAGCTGTGGAACTGTCTATTGCCATTAGATTGTACTCCTTCAGTACAAATGTCTAAAAATATTCAGTCTCAGGATGCTGGAAGGCACTTCTGTCAAGCCCTTTCATATACTTATTGTGCACCAGTAAGAAAGTATCCTCATGTTTAGTGTACAGCATAAATGCTGCCTATATTCATGGCTTCTATTGCATGTAAAATAACTTGAATGTTAGTTTAAGTGCTTCATACTCATATAGTCGCAGAAAAAGTGAGTAAAAATGTGAAAGCTCAGAGGAGGCTGTTAACTGCTGAACCAAATAACATAAGAGTAGAGACTAGTATGAACTTTGTATGGGTAAGCTGTATAGCACCTATAAGCATCAGTGCATTGACATTTTACATCCCAACTATTTTTACGACAGAAAAAGAGAACATTCCTGAAAAGTGTAACAGAAGAAGCTCTGGAAGCTGTGCAAAGCTGTATAAGCTTCCCTTCACACTCTGCCCTTCTTTTTTAACAGGTTTTAAAATGTTATGAACAGGTCAATTAAAATTTGAGCAAAGATTCTTTCAATTCAGGGTGCTTTTATCATCACAATAGAACTTTCGAGGGTGATAAGGTTCAATTTTAATTGCACTAGTCAGAAAAAGCCAAAGAAAATACAGGTACTTTTTCTTTTTATGGGTGCAAACTGAAATTAGAATTTACACATGCAGATTTGTAATGAACTATGTCACTCTTTCATACTTCCTCTTTTTTCTTTTTCCTTTCTTCTTTATCACCTTGAAAGGGCACCCTCAATTAAGTAAAAACTGTATTCAAGCCTGTATCTAAAAATCAGCTTCTCCTTCAAGCTCTTATGGTAATTTACACTTGGGAAGACAAGTGGGTAGACACAGCAAAAACATTTTTTTCCCCACTGTATTTGTATGTGTCAGAATGAGGCCCAGTTCCCCTCTCCATCCCCTTCCTACCCCAAACCAGCTCTGTAAATGCAGTATAACTAGGGAATTCAGCTGAGGTTAACAATCTGCTAATTCAAACAGGAACAGGTCTCTCACTTCTCCATTTCTTATACAGAATGTAAACAAATACTAACAGGAGTAGGAATGATCATTCACATAGACTGTGTAATTTTAGCTTATACTTTAGCACTACAGATTGAACACAGAAACAAAATCAATCTGATTTTATAATAAGAGAAAAATTTGTACTTATTTGCTTGCTTTTTTTTTTTTTTTTTTTTTTATGATGACAGATCCTTTAGCTTAAGGGGAAACTCTTACTGTACTAGAAAATGAGCAGCCCTTGGCAGCAAAAAATGATGCCTTTGTAGCCTGGCTGCCTGGCAAAGAGGATTAACTCACTGCGCACATTGGCTGATACTCAAGGGTTTGGGTGAATTAAAAGTTCTTTGAAATAAATAGTTTCTGTGAACCCCTACGTTTTTGCATTCCCACACTCTGGGGTGGACCTTTTGATGGGCAGCTGAGACTGAAAACCATCAGAAATTTAGACAAAGATTTAATAAATAAACTGATACCTGAATGAATGCTGGTGAGTAAGAAACTTCCAAAAAGTACCTCTGGTTGATCAGTGAACTTTCACCAGGGTTTCCTAATGGACTGTAGGAATAAATTTTTCACTGATTTAGAGGGGAAAAAAAGTGAAGCATACTGGCAGGAAAAAAACAAAACAACCTGAATTAGTAATTAGAACACTATTCTACCAAGCAGAAGTGTTGATCAGAAAATGTTTCCAACAGCTCCCATCTAATCTTAAAAAAAAAAATTGAGAGATTCTCAGTATAAACACACTGGCAATACAAAAATATACTAGGGAAAATATTTTACAATATAAATAACTCTTAAAGGGAAAGATTCGCTAGGTGTTCTTGATAAAGAGGTGGTGGAATTAACTTCCCTACTGAATATTACATTTAACATCCAACAGTTTTTAGCAAACTACTTACAAAATTGGGGGATACTTTTGTGCCTTGTAACTCTGGAAGAGATTTTCTGCTGCAAAGTCTTCTACTTGCTTTTTGAACCTATCTAGTTTTGGTGCCAATGCTAACTGGTGGTGTAGAGTTTCATAGTTTGATTCTAGTGGCAGAAAGACAAGTATTTCTTCTCTATTTGTGCACAGATTTTTGTTTAAGCTCCTTGATGATTCTCACCATTTTTCCTGTATTTTCCAGATATTAATTCTTCTTCTTCCAGATGCACCTTTTGATGCATAGTCTGGTTGTATAGTCTTGTTCAGAGATTCCAGGACATGAAACACACATTACCAATAGCATCACTCTTATGAACTTGAATACTGACTGTTTCAAAGAACTTATGATGTGCTCACACATTTCCAGTACAATGTATTTATCCCCCTCTCTCCCTCCTCGTTGTTGGATGGGTTTAAGGTAAAAGCATTAAAAAAAAAAAAATGGTCCTGGTTTTATCACAGTGCAGTTTGTTTCTGTGTAGGACTCTTTTTTGACTGCAAAACAAAAATTAAACTAATAAAAAATAATTTTTAAATTGAAAAAGACTGTAGTGGGGTTCTAGGCAAGGAGGCATTATCAGAAGAGGAAATTAAAAGCATTAGAAGAGGTGGAAGGGGAACAGGGAACCACAGCTTTCCTCATGTAAGACTCATAAATCTTTCATTGCATTTCAAAAATGTTAAGGGTACCTGCAAAAGATGTAGGAGAAAATTAAATGTCATTCTTCCAAAAATTTGGAGACTTGTTAAGTTCAGCAGTTCTTTGTTAAATGCTATAAATATTTTAATTTCTCTTCTATTAAAAGACATGACAATATTACTACTGAAATAGCATGCTCAGAAACTTACTTGGGTCCATCTTATCAGTTAATAGTTATCTACAGTGATAATTCACAGTACTGCCACACTTCTAAAGTAAGAATATTTCTTCTTCAACAAACAGAACTAATAGATCAGTGTTGTCATATTTCCTAATAGGTGTATTATGTATATTATAAATAGATATATAATTTCCCTAAGAAATGGGAGATGCAGTGAAACAATTTTTACAAAAATGGGCACAATGACCTGTAATTAAATTTTCTCCCTTCGGTAATGCCTTTTGTCTCAAGTCTTCTCAATGAATTGGAAGACTGTTACATGATTTTTATTTATAGAAATTATTCTGTGTTGCCAAAATCACAGTAAACAATTTATTGCCTCCAAAGTGAGATGTATATACTAGAATAACATGTGTTTACATAGTACATCATTAAAAATTTATGGTGAATACTTGAACTGATTGTGAAGTGAACAGCCTATTATATATAACTTACCTAGCTGAAGTATTTGCAAATATCTAACTACATTGCAAATCTAACACATTCCTAGCTAGCAGAGTTTGCATGCAATTATCTATGAATCAAATAC
The DNA here is from genome assembly GCF_015220075.1 of Falco rusticolus. Taxonomy (NCBI): domain Eukaryota; kingdom Metazoa; phylum Chordata; class Aves; order Falconiformes; family Falconidae; genus Falco; species Falco rusticolus. The sequence goes on along the minus strand of NC_051210.1, from coordinate 16,253,947 downwards.
TGTATCCGATTTAATCCTTATGCAATGTCTGTGTTTTAACATGGAAAGCAGAAGCATCTTAAAATTAATTTCTCTGCAGAGTAGAAAACCATTTTCAGTAACACAGGTTAACAAGTAAGACTGTAGTGGTAGGAAAGAGACATGAATGTACAGGCAGCAGAACCCAAGATATAACATTTTTGGTCAGATTTGGCAATAGATTTGTACTTCTTGTATCCTTGTCTTTGGATGGATCCATTGACTTGGAACAATTGACCTTGCAGAGACATTTGTACAAAGATAAATAGGATACGCAGGTTACAGAACAGCACAGCTTTGCTAGAAATACTGCTTTGGAAGACTATAAAGAAAAAAAGCATTAAAATTAAGGTTATTAACTAATCTCAAATTAGAATTAAGAAATCCTTCAGTAATGCCATTGTATGTTGTTCTTTGATTTACCTCAACTTTCCCAAAATCTGGGTTTCATGTGCTCTTCTCCTAAGGATGCAAATTATCTTATTGCAAGTGATTTGTGTTAAACATGTCTGAGAATTCCCTCCTTCCAATGTGGGTTTATATACATATTTCTTTAAACATGTGTTGTGAAAGTCTGCCTTTTTTTGTCACTCAAAAATTTAAGGGATTGCTTAAAATAAATCACCTCTTTGAACAGGGCATTCAATACACATGTTTTTATTGCATGGTCCATTACAATATTTCTATTCCATCTCTTTGCTGCTATCCATTCTGAATAGGTTTGAATATGTAATCTGTGTAATTTAGGTATATGGAGTTTTTATTTATTTCTTTTCTTTATTGACACATATCTTTCTACAGACAGAAAAAAAAAGCCAAAGGCTGGGATAGAAATATAAAATTCAGGATTTTTTTTCAGGAAAGCTTCAAGAGTGTAAGTCTGAATGGTGCTACCATATTGGATAGTTTGGCTGTCTGCTCATTGTATTGTTTTTCTTTATATTTACAGCCTCATTCGCTTATGAATTTTATTTTTTTTACAGTTATAATGCATAGTTACCAGTGAGATTTATTCAGACTCTATGTTATTTCCATTTAATAATATTTCATTAAACTTTATTTGTGTGTCATTAAACTTGCACCCCCTCCGTTCCTGCATTGTAGTTATCTTGTCATCATAAATCCTCTGTTAATAGGATTTTATTTCTGAACTAACAATAAAAAGTAATAGAAAAAATGAAAATTTTGTAACAAATGATTGTAAAGTGCAGAAATTGAGCCAGTGGGCTGGAAAAATGAGATAAGTACTTTTCGTCACTTACAGAGCAATACATTAACAATTTATGAGCTATCACTTCAAATAATCTAATTGGATTGGTGGAATCTGGACAATAACTCTGAAATACTGTCTCAGCAGGGAAATCTTCTATATTGTTTTTTTTTTTATTCTAACCATGTTTCAAACTCTGTCATAGCACTGGAGAAGGGGAGATGAGTTGGATAGAATTAGTCTGAATTACTTTTTAAATTTCAGGGTTTTAAAATGGATTACTTACCTTACATACAAAAATTATAGCTTCTTCTAGAAAGTTTCTAATCCATAACAGACTGCACTGATTTATCATGATTATTTGATGTATTTCTTGAAAAAAAAGGGTTTTTTTCTTTCAGACGTTTCCCAGAAGTTTTAAAACAGCTATGTCACCATTTTCTATTCTTAATATAAAAAAAGAAATAGAAAATTCACAGAAAATAATCAGAATCTTATATATACTTATTTTTCCTAGAAAAGCATCAGATAAAATGGGGACAGTATGGTGATGTTTCATAATCACCAGTGTTTCATCATGCTGCTGCTGTTTCTTTTCAGCTGACCAGTCATTCTAGCAGGGAAAGTGTTTTTCTGTCTAAGGACTTTCTAAAACTGAAGCTGGGATTCCTTCTGGCAGATAAGCTTTAAATAAATACTATATATATATTTATATATATATATATATATATACACAAACAATATAATTTCTTGAGCTTTGAAGACAGATCACTGAGCAAACCATGTCAGGTTACAGAGGAGACTTAGATATGTAGTTGAGTTTTTGTGGTTATTTTTTTTTCTTTTTATTTTTTCATCCATTCTGTAATATGACAGAAGAATTGCAAAATTTTATATATGTATACATTTCCAAAATGCACATGCAGACAAACAAACAAAGAGAACAGGAGAAACATGAAATAGTAACAGACCATTTGAAATTTAGCTTAAATTTTATTTAGCTGTACTTGCAAATTCTCACTGTAACACTACACAAGGTCCAAGCATGCTCCTCAAATAAATTTGGGGAACACTAATCTAGAAAGTCTCCCAGTCTTTAAAAAAGCTTTTACCAGAACTGGTGTCCAAGTTTATGTTCTTCTGTCATTTTGGGAAAAGTACTGATTTACAAATAAACATGAAAAGATCCCACACTCTTAAATGCACTTTCTTTTTAAGCAGTTATGCTGATACTTTCCTTTAGATTAACCTTGGTTGAGCATAAAAAAAAGTCACAGTTATTTAATGAAAATGTATTTCTGGGAGAAATGTTTTGGGGAGACCGGTGGAGAGATCTTTCTCTTCGGAAGCTGGCAAGTCTCGTTAGGATATCATCACCTTCCAGTACGTGGAAAAGACTGGACAACAAAGGTCAGTCTGCAGCAGCAATTGCTACCTTGTGCATCTGTGAAACAGCATGACCTCATCCGCAGAGCCCAGCTGTAATTTTTCATTGCATTTCTAAGATATTCGCCTCCCAAATTCCTAATGTTACTAACATTTTTCTCCTGGTCTTGAATGTTCATGGGCTGAACTATTGGCATCTGAAGGAGGAATCTCACATTTCTAATGTGACTGAGTAAAAGAGCAAAGTTGTTGAGGTGCCATGTAATGAGTATGGTATGACAAGTGTTGCCGAATGTCGTCGACTGTGGAAACACCAAACGAGGTGAGCAGCTGGGTAGATGGGCAAAGGTCAAATGCTGATACATCCTTGGGTAACATCTTAACAAATATCTTTCTTCTATTGCCTTTTGCTTTGAGGTTTCAGGAACACCTTGAAGTTTTGTCATCTTTTCTGTTATGCATGTTAATGGATTTAATCATGAGCCACATAATTACTCTGTAGTAAAATGATGAACTGTTTGAGTGAGCAATGCCTACATTTTCTGAGGTGAAAGGAGGAGGACCTCAAAACACTGCGAGTGCCAGAGCATCCAGGTTAGTGGTGTTAACTTGTATGACTTTAATTTACTTGAAGCTGTGCTTTATGCTGTCACTGACCAGTTAGGAACCTGATGTAGAAATGTAATGTATAGATACTGAATGTATTTAATTACCTTTGGGTAGTCACATAAACTAATATCTATTAATATATGACACAGAAGGAAACTCATGGCCCATAAGTTTTTAAATTCCAGCTGAGCCTTAGTCTTGGGCTGGACTCAGTGACAAACAGACTTTATTGCATCTTGCTTCACAAGGACACATTTTAGCCATAACTTTGTTATTTTGTGGGTAATGAGTAGCAAAATCACCTTTGGCAATTCTGAGACAAGCTCACTTTTGACACCATATTCTGAAGCACTTCATACACTTACTAATTCCTTTGGATATCTCCTGGCCTCCTACTGTTAAGTCAAATTGCTTTTGTGAAGGCCTTTTCCACTTTTGAATCAGTGATGATGATAGGTTGTAAAAATTAAGGAGAAAATAATCAGAAAATAAAAAAGGTGGTCTTACAACTACTTCTTACTTGTATGTTTGCCTCCATTGGCTCTTGGCCCATCACTTTCACATGTGGGCAGGCATCAGATGAAGTTTGTAGGAGGCAAATTCAAAACAAAGAGAAGGAGATGGCTCTTCAGGCCAGAAGTGGCAGAACTGTGAATATCTTGCCATGGGATCTCCTGGGCTTTTATGGGTCGAGAGGGAGACAGGACAGTTTCACGTATGAAAACTCTGTGGAGGAGTTCTACTATATACACAAAAATTGCATGTAGCTCAGGAAATGTCTCAACCAAAACTTTATTTTGAAGGTTGGATAGCATAGGTGAAGTTCTCCCTGTGTTTGAAGGGCACTGAAGGCCACTGAAGGGATCAGAGATGATCCCTGAGACTGGAGACAGTTTGGTTGCACCCTGAGCAGTAACTTATGTTTCTGTGGTCTTCTATTAACTGTGTTTTCTATGACTCTGATCCACTCCATGGATCTTAGAGGGTCATTAGCAAAACAGCATACTCCCGAGGGATGCATACTCATTAGAAATTTTCTTGTTCTGATTTTGCAATGGATTTGTTGCGTAGTTTCAGGCGATTTGTATGTGTCTTTGTTTTCATGTGTTGCTCTGAGTATACATACTTTGATCTCTTTCCATAATTAGGAAATTAAGTAGGAATGTGATCTGGGAAAATGGGGAGTTTGCTGGTGATGGACTGGGGTTGCTGATGAGCATTTGTTTCTCAGCCTAGAAGCCAGCTGTATTCATCTTGTAAGTGCTGTTGACAAAAGGCTGTAGGAGAGGTAAGAACCATCAAAGTGGCACTGGGATAGTTTCAGCTCAGCTCTTTCCTCAATTTCTGTATCACGTGGCTGCCACACTGCTTCCTTCTCCCTTCAAAAATGCAAATTATTTCCCCTTACCAACAAAACAAAACAGAACAAAACAAAACAAAACAAAAATCCACACAGTGTATTTTCCTTTTGTTTATTTGTGCAAAAAGTCAGGGCATTAAAGATGAACTTGAGTAGACTACAAGAATGGGCTTATCAGGGCTTGTGGATATATTTGTTGTCTTGGAGAAGTGATATATTTTATAAGTTGCTATATGTTTCATGGAAGGTAGTTAATGCATGACCTTAAATTTTGGCAAATACTGTGGCTGTGTGAGGTTCCACACAAGTGCGACATGGACAGTAGTGCATTAAATGAATTACACTACACAATATCCTATTATAACCTATTTTACTGTAACTGTTATCTCTTTAAGTGTTTGTGCCTGTTTCCACCTGGCTGTATCAGGCAGTGAGAAAGGGTGTGGTAATCAAAAAAGTCCAAACAAGAAGTTCAGAACAACACAAACTGGAAGAAGATGCTAGCAACTCCCTTTGCAGATGTAAATATAAAACTCTGGAGCTTCTGAAACTTCCTTTGGTCTCTGAGATGAAAACTGTAGCATCAAAACTGTAAAAGCTGAGGCAGTATGGCTGTAGAATACTACTAATAAAAAGAGTTTAAAAAGAAAGGACTTGATACCTATAGTGGAAAACAAGAAACCTGTATTCAAATTCAGACTCCAGTCAGCAGCTACAAACATGGAGAAATGGAAATGCACCTTACTGATGCTGTCAGACCATCATGAACAATGAACCCAGGGATTTCAAAGGACATGAAGCAGCTTAAACAATGAATTTCCCATTTTAAATGCAAAATAAATTCCTTCTGTACAAGTAGCACCAAGGAATGAAACTAAATTGATGTGAGAAATTGGAATTGAGATTTGCCACTCTACATGTGTTGTTATGATGCTCTAGGTAATAAAGTGTCCCAGCCTGCCATTATTTCAGCATTCTGTTTCTGTTAGAAGTGGTGCAAAACAAAGTAATAGGTATCAAGGAGAAGAAAAAAGTGCATGTTTCTTGTGCTTGATCATTTTTTCACCTTATTTGAAGATTTCCCCCTTTTCAAACAGGTAATGGTAGCTTTATACAAACAGGATAGCTTTGTGAGTAGCAGGGTGTGCATAAAACAATAAACTGCACAATAATGCTTCTGTGGCTTTGATGGTCAAAACAATTGTAATGTTGTCTGCTTCTAGCTGTAGGCAGTTCATCACTTTGCAATAGCCATAGGAGGCCATGTGTTTGAGACTTTCTCAGTAACAGGACAAAAAGTCTGACCGGGGGATAAAAAAGAGGGTTTTATTATACACTATGCCTTTGCGTGGCTTCTTAGGTAGCAACCTGAGCTACCCTTTTGTTGCTGTTTAAAAGATACCCTGAAGAGCAAGTTTTCAATGCAGTTGGGACCTTTCAGCAAAACTTTGCTTATTACTTTTAATTCACCATGTATATGGTGTCATAATTTTGCTTAGGTGTCAAAACAGGAAATTAGGCAGCTGTTGAAAACCAATGTTGAGACCAGGCTTTCTGAGGCATATTATTTAGGTTATAAGCACAGGATATTCTGTAAAGATCAATTTTCTTCCTATAGCTGGTGGTGGACATAATGGATGAACATCTACATCATTATCTTCTTCCCAGTAATGCCAGCATCTGTACTTTCATTTCTACTCTGGACATTAAATATAGAGCTCATAGTGAGGGTGGCTATCAGACCAACATGCCTACAGAACTTGCATGTATTTCTACACCTTTAAGCCATCTAGGGACTGCTCTAAACTCTCTGCACCTCAAAATGCAGGGGTGTGACTGTATTAGGCAAAAAAATCTGACACAACAGATTACATGGATGCCTTCAGGATCTAAACTTTAGAAACCTGCATTTGTCTCTATTTCATCATACCCAGTAGCAACCTTAAAAATCATCTGAAGTCCAACAGACCCATTGCACTGTCTCAGAATGGAGCTGTAGTAGTGTGAGGTTTGTGCACTCAGAGGGAATTTTGCCCACCTGCTTAACTGATAACTGACAGAAGAAATTTTCCATGCACTAGGGAACACAAAATACTCCAAGTCAGAACATGAGTTTGCATCTTCTTTTAAGAGAGGGCTGTTTATATCCTTATGTAAGATTTCTGCTTTTATGCAGCTAAAAGGGGGCATTCCTGCAGATTGCAATAATAGATCCATGTGCTAATATGTATTTATATGAATTTACATTCATGATTCAATAACAGGCTGTGCATTGCCTTTCTGGAGGGATGAATAGGACTATGGAGACAATGTGCCTGGCCACCTGCAACAATCATCTGACACTAAATGAAGACTCAGTATAGTCATGCAACTAAAATAATTCCTTTTAAAATTATTATTATTTATTGTTGTTGAGAGTGGATTGGGGTGGGTTGGAAAAACATTACCAATGCAGATCCTGGGTGTTCAATAGCTATTCTATAAACACATTACCTCCTGTGTAATTTACATCTTTAACACTGCAGCCAAATTAATTCTTATACCTTGGGAGTCTTTCAGTACTGCATGAGTGTTGATAAAATATCAACCTCATCATAAGAGTAAACAGAAGTATGAATATATGACACCTTGAAATTTATCACCCTGAGAGAAAAGTGCAGAAGTTGTCCTAATAACATCATATATTGTGAGAGTCCTTTAACAAAACATAATGTGATGATGCTGGAGCACAGAAATTACATGACATAGGAGGGAAGTTTTAGAGAGTGCCAGCTTTCTACACTTAATAAGAGTAATATTCCAGAGTGAATGAAACTTTAGCGGGGTGGGTTTCTGGAAAAGCTGCTGGAAGTTTGAAAGTGAAGCAGTGTTCCTCTTCCCTTTCACCCTAGGGCCATATTTCAGTGAGAATCAGATCTGTGATTCCTGCTTCAAGCACAAGAGAAGAAACTGTCTCAATAAGGCATTATCATCCGACTGGATTTTGTCAGCTGTACAGTTTAAAGAGTTTAACTTCTTTTCTTTTTCCTTTTTTCCCCCAATGTAAGCACTCATGTGTTCCAAATGTTAAAAGCTGTTATTTTTGTAACATTTGGAAATTGACAGTTTATTTTGGCTGGCAATTTCACATGCTTAGATGAGAATATTTTCTTGCAGTTGTAACTCAATATAAAAGTGGCTCATGGAACTGCTCATCTAGCTCATTATCATAGTACTCTGCCAGTATTTTTATTAGTTGGATAGAAATAGCAACAGGACAGGAGGTAATGGCTATAAACTGAAGGAGGATAGAATTAGATTAAGTATTAGGAAGAAATTCTTTACTGTGGGGGTGATGAGGCACTGGCACAGGTTGGCCAGAGCAGCTGTGGATGCCCCATCCCTGGAAGCATTCAAGGCTAGGTTGGATGGAGCTTTGAACAACCTGGTCTAATGGAAATTTTTCCTGCCCATGGCAGAGGGGTTGGAACTAGATGATCTGTAATGTCCCTTCCAACCCAAACCATTCAATGGTTCTATTAAATATACCTGCAGACCATTAACTGGCAACTTCTGTTACTGTGGAGCTGTATCTGTGGCGAATTTTAGATCTGTAGTGGTGCCTGTCCCAGCAGAAGACATGTATTGATTCATAAAAGTTGTGAACCCTCTTCTGATCCCCACCTGTGCTCAATGGTGGGTTTGCATTCACTCCGGCAACCACCCATGTGCACCACCGGGGGGCATGGTGGCCTTTTTTGCCTTTGGAGTTGGTCAGGATACCCTGTCTTTGTTCCTTTTCAGTTAGGCACAGGTACTTTTTCAGCTTGGTTTACTCTTGTGACACTCCCAACATCTTCTGGGTTGTATGATCTGACCCAGATATGAGGGATATGAGGGTGAGGAAAGGGGGGACAACTGCATCAAATGCGCAGACTATGAAAACCCTTCGGGCTTTCACCACAAAACTGCAGTTTAAACTTGTGCAAAAAAAGCCATGGCATGCAGCTTTTTTTCCTGTTTTATTTGGTGCAGTAAAGACGTGCTTTCGTGCTGCTTGCTCCAGTGGATACTTTTTTCCTTCTCTCTTCAATTCTGGGGCTGTGAACAAGGAACCAAGTATCTGGTCTGCCGCCTGCCGCGGCCAGCAGAGCGTGCCAATCCTCACAGTGTTTATGAGTACAGTGAAGGAGTCTTGTTAGCTCTCTAGCGTCTATCCCTGGAGAAGATGTTTCACTAATCTAACATTAAATTAAATCTTGAATTCCAGCTACTACATAACCAAAGTTAATTTGGGAAAATAATTTAATTACAGTGCTGGGTTACACATGAGCAACAGGTAATGCATTATGAATATTATATAAATTCTATCTACAGAAAAAACCTGAACTGTTTAATTGTAAAATTTATTTACCAAATATTTGAAGCAGATGTAGTTAAAAAGGAAAAGAGTCAAGACAACAAAATGATTTAATTAAACAGAAAGAACAAGGACAATGAGGCAATAGCTAGTTCCAAGGCAAAGCAAATCGGAAAATTAGCCATGCCACCATAAACCTTTGGCATTTTCATTTAACTGAAATGGAAAAGGACTTCAATATACAGAAAATAAAGGTGAAAATTAAGGATCTTTTGTCTAAGTCCAGTGCTTCAGGGTGAACAGGGAGAGTTCAATATACTGGAGGGCAGTGGAGGACTGCTATTGCCAAATAACAAGCAAAGACTGGCATCCATGGAGAACACAAACCATGCTACCCTCTAAAGTAAGTGTCCTAACAGATATGTGCTATAAAAGCCCTACAATGAAGTGCTGTGTTTTAATACTCCTGAACAAACGATTGGTTTTTTTCAGCTGTATTCACTCCCCGCACCCCCCCTTTTCCTTTTTTTTTTCTTTTCATTTTTCAACAGTCACTTTTACTGCTATTTCCTCCTTTAGATTTGTGTTTTTATCTTGATGTGTGCTGTCTGCCATCATTAAAGATTGCTAAGGGTGAAGGCATGAGGTCTGCACAGTACTAAGTAGTTTAAACGTGGCTTTTTATGATGCTGAGTGTCTCCAGATGTGGTTTTACAGCACTTGAGTTCAACTAACATAACCAGACAGGATGTCTGGGGGTGATATCATGGTATCAAAATGGAAGGAACAAAATTTTCAGGGTAGAACCCTGGACTTGGAAACAGCATCGCCAAGCAGACCAACTGAAAGACCCAAAACTGACAGTTTTGTTCTGTTTTGTGCTTTTATTTTTTTTTTGTTTTGTGGTGTGGAGAATTAGCATGGGCATGTGGGACTACTTTTACAAGAAACATTTATTGAATTCAGCTGCTTGAGGTGGTAAGAGGCCACCATCCATCAGCACCTGGGGTTTTTTTCAGTATTGTGTTTCTGGGAGTTTTTTTTATAAAGACACAGAAAACATGCTATATTTATATGAATCAGATGCACCACAATGTTACACTCTCATAAACATAATGATCATTATAAAGTCATGCTGATAATTTCAGTGGTGATAATTTTGGCAAACAACTAGCTATCTTGTCATAGTGGAGTTAATAGCATCATTATTAGTTTTCACCTGCACTGTACTCAACGATAGGTCTTTGTATTTCATTTTTTTGGTTAAACATAATTCTTTGAAACATGGAAATGTAAGTACAAGAGCCTAAATAAAACTGAGTAATAATTTCTACTATATCAGATAATTTTACATAAAAATACGGTTTCAATGGAAACTCTGGACAACTTTTCTGGAAGCGTTTGTGTGACTTTGGATTCTAAGAACAACTTGAAAATATGCCTTAGGAGTCTGTTTCTTGAAAAATCAATTCAAATTAAGCTGTTGATAATTTATGACCATTTAATATCCATCTATCTATCTAATCTATCTAATCTAATCTATCTATCTATCTACCTACCTAAAAGCCTTGGGAAGATAAGATTGCTAGAGATGAAAGATTCCCAGCTGTAATCAACTGCTGTCTATCTCTAACAACCTGCTTCAAATGTAGAGGCAGATAAGTCAGAGAGAAGGATGAGGTAGCAGGTGCTGCAATACCATTTTGTCTTGGTTATTTCTGAATGTATATTAGAGCCAAATAATTTTTATCCATTTGGTTGGGATTATCTATCTAATTTGTCTACAAGAAATGAAATTAGAAATGTGTTAATAGCTTCTAAATGCTTAATCTGTAAACATTTGCACAAACAATTGTGTAGTGTTGTTATACCAGATGGGACAAAGCTTCTTCTTGTGTTTGTGTTGACACTATGCTTCTGAACAATGACATTACATTCAATAACAGCACGTGGAATGAAACATTGGCTTTTAAACGAGGTTTGTCAGGAATATGACATTACATCCATGGCCTTGATTGGAACATTGAATTAAAATGAATCTTGTTTTTTAAATAGGTAACGGAAGTCCTTGATGTCCTTAGAAGGGAAAAAAAGAAGATTCTGTTTAGCTGAGTAAGCAGTTCCTTCTCATGAAACATGAACATGAGTGAAATGTTTCACACTGTAAAAAGACAAAAGGTCACCTGACTGAAGTGTGTTGAGCAAAACTATTCATGGTGGAAGAGAAGGGTTTATTGCACTGACTGCTGCAAAAAAAGGCACTGAAATAATCTCCCACAAGTTGTCATAATTACATTTGCTTTGCTGCCCTTTGGTCATTCTTTAAGTTGTCTTTATGGCTTTACATTTCCCATTGACTTCAGAAACCATAGTTTCACTATGACTTTTGTCATGTGAGATTCTTAAGCAGATTGTAAATTTGGGGTCTGAACCCAGGATGCAGTTTCTAAAACTATCCAATCTAAAAATTAAAACTCAGTATCAGAAAGTCAGTAGCAGATTCATTACTTCAGTGAAGTAACATTTTTGCCTGAGACAAAAAAATGCAGTTAACATTATATTCAACTTTGGCCTACAGAATTTTTAAATTTTTTTAAATTGTTGATAGTGATACTTGCATCCTTTTATTCACTCTTGCTCCTGTTTTCCTCAGGTAGAAACAAAGCTTAAAAACACCGTTGGAAAAAAGTACCTATGAACTTTTCTACAAGGATATCTTATTTCTCAACTACTGTCTCTTGAAAGTGCATGAAAAGATACCAGGTTTTGCTCTTGTAACATTGTTAGTTTGGATCAAGGTGAGATGCCTTTTCTCCATATCTTTCTCCATGGATAAGGTGGGAATTAATAGTATTTTGGCAGTTATGTAAGGTAAAATGTAAAAGTAAAGACTGTTTTCAATAGACACTGTCACCAACATAAACTTAGAAAGACCTTTAAGAGACTGCTCTAAATACTTTTGCTCCTATGTTAAGCTGCTTCCTTGATGAATGAAATAGATCTAGTTTTTAACAGCTGCATGCCTTTCCTTTTCTGAGATGTTCATACTGGTAGTTCCTTTTTTCCCACTGAGAAGGGGAAATCTCCATGGAGAGGTAAGACAAACAATTTTTAGACCAAGTTCAGAATCATGTGTTCTATTTTGGTAGTTTAGGAAAAAAAAACAAACAAACCACACCCCATGTTTTGTGTTACATGCAAGTCTGAAAGGGAAGGCATTGGTTTCAATCAATCTATAGCGGAGCACAAGGCGATTTACTTGTCTTTTTACATGTAAGCCATTCCCTTGACAACAAGTCTTTATGAAGCTTGACTTGAAAGCTGCAGACCTTACCAGGGGTGTACCAAGCATCTGAGAATTTTAAGAGTGAGCTTTTCTCTGAACTTTCTGTGTGAGAGACCACAGCCTTACCATGGGACAGAGTTCAATGCTGTTTGCAGTGGTGCTGACCACCTGGTCCAAAACCAGCACAGATGGTAGTCAGCCTGTTGACCAGTGGGTTTGGGAGCTGACCTGGGGGTGTTGTGCCACAGCCCTGGGGATGCAATTCAGGAACACCCAAGAACCCAGACATGGGCAATGGTATACTGGTTGTAGGTGCAGGGGTGCCTAAATGAGTTTTCAAAAGTATGTCAGATTTTAATGAAGACTGCTTCTACACAAAGGTATTTATGAAAGTGCTGCCTATTACAAAGTAAAGGCCAGTGTGCCTGTCTGTCTCAGGAATCTAGCTCGATTAGTTCTTACATACAATGAATAATATCTTGTAATGCAATTGGACACAAGTAATTAAAAAGGAGGAACTGAGTAATAGCATGTGCTGGAATAATTCACAGAAACATAAGGAGATCTGTGCCTAGGAAAATCTTCTGTAGGCCTAATTTGATTATTTGATTTATGAGAACAAGCAACATAATAATTAAAGCAGGGATGACTCTGTAAATCTATTACGCTATCTAAGCCAGAAGCTGAATGCTAATCAGTTTTCAGAAATTAACAAACTCTTTCCTGCATTGCAGGCTACCCACCTGATAATCTTAGTCTCTTATGTGGCATGCTGGCTTGCATAATTACTGTTAATGAAGGAGTCCCTAGTGTGATGGGTTGCTTTATGAATGGTTCTGTCTAGATAATATAAAACTTTCTGGAAAATGAATTTGGCTGATGACCTGCCTCAAAGACAGATGACAGATGCATGTTAATCTGATTCCTGTCTAAGAAGGCAGAGTAAAAAAACCAAAAATGTCACTATCGCTTGAATTAGCTTTTCAGATGAAATCAAGTCCCATGGCAGAGCTCTTTGCCCAAGAGTGTTGAGTCAAAGTTTTGTTGCTGTTCGAATATAAACATGTGATTTTTGTTTTATGGATTGGAAATAAGGAGAAGCAGGAGCTTTCCCATGTCTCTCTAGGAAAACCTCTCTGCTTTGGTCAGTATCTCTGTGCTGTGACATATCTGTTTTTGGGGACTGAGAGACAGACACCTGAGATACTCAGTGTGGCTGGGTAGGCTTCATTTATTCAAAACAGTCAATATGAACTAGTCAAAGCAAATGTTTCTACTTCCTGAGAAAAATTTCTTCAGATATTTTGTGAAGCTCCTCAAAAAGTAAATATTGTCTATTTAAAAAAAAGAGGCACAATGAAACAGCAGTTTTCTTCCCTAGTCACAAGAAGGCTTCACTGATTCCAAGTGTTCTGAAGATGAAGGCATCCCTCTTAAGAATCCCTGCTTAACAGTGTATTGAACACTGGCTGCTGTAGTATAGGAAATATTTTGCCACTATGTAGGCAGCTGCTTGAGTGGGAAGAGACAGCTTTCTACATTACCTCCTAAATTGAAGCAGTTCAGCGTGGGAGGGTTGCAGTAACAAAGGTAGCTGTCAGTATTGAACTCTAGCCATGACAGTCAAAGCTCTGAGTTCGGAAGAAATGTTACCAAAGGCAGTAAAAGAAATGTAGGTGGTTAAAAATTATTCCTCACAGTCACTGTCCGGCTGGTAGTTCATTAACTGACTTTTTAAATTTCAATCAGTCCCGCAGTCTAACACTACTACAAGCAGGATTCCAGCTTTTATTATTGGCCTTAATTACAGAAATAAGTGACTCTGTCTAGGGGATGCAGGAAGCATTTAAGGATATAAATGCTCCAGTTATTTCCAACCAATCTGTTTTAATGGCTTTCCAGGGCTAGAAAGAAGTAGGCATGTCTTTTGTCACTAGTGATTGTCACTGAGTGTTGGCACCAGGCAGGAGCAAGAAAAGAGAGAAAATATACTACAGGATGGAAGTGATAGATACGTAAAATCTTCCTCCTGTGGCAGCCCTTCCTCTACCCTTTTTCAAGGCATTTGAATGAAACTGTAATACCTTTTGTATTCTGGGCAGTAATCAGACACTGAGCAGGATATGTTCTTCAGGCAGTAAAATTTGTAAGCTCTTTGCCTGAGCATGTACTTTGTGAAACTTCTATATTTGGGTCTATACAGACTGTCATGACAGGAGAAAGATCGGGGGGAATTGCATCTGTGCTGGAAGGGATGGGAGTTTGTCCTCTGTCATAGAACTTCTACTTTGTGCTTTGATTTCCTTGTTTGAAATGCAGTGGAAATTATGTTTGAATGGTATGTTCTGGTGTTAACCCAAATATTCTGTAGTTTGGATAGCAAAATACGTCACAAGCTAGGTTCAAAACTAGTATCTTGCTCTACAGGGCCCAGAAAAATGTACCTTGATTATTGCATCAATATTTTTAAAACATTTGGTCTAGGTTTTGTGGAGAATGCCACCAGTTTCTCTCACTAGTACTAGAAAGTACTTGGGGTACATTACCCTTGCACAAGTCTAATCTGAGGTAAATACAGCAGTAGGCTTTTGAAGGGAAAGACCCATACTGTGGTTTAACCCCACTGACAACTAAGTACCACGCAGCTTGCTCACTCCCTTCCCCCTGCAGTGAGATGGGGAAGAGAATCAGGAAAAACTCATGGGCTAAGGCAAGAACAATTGAATAACTGAAATGAAGTAAAATAACAACAGTAACAACAACAACAACAATGTACTGAATACGGGAATAACACCAAGAAGAAAAAAGCAAGTGATGCACAACACATTTGCTCACCACCTGCTGACCAATGCCCAGCCAATCCCCTAGCAACAATAGGCTGGCCCCAACCATCCCCCCCCATCCCCCCAGTTTAAATATACTCAGTGTGACATTCTATGGTATGGAATATCCCTTTGGCCAGTTTGGCTCAGCTGTCCTGGCTCTGCTCCCTCACAACTTCTTATACCCCTCCAGCCCTCTTTCTGGCAGGGCCTGAGAAACAGAAAAGTCCTTGATGTAGTATAGAATTGATCAGCAACAACTAAAACATCAGTGTGTTGTCAACATTATTCTCATACTAAATCCAAAACACAATATTGTACCAGCTTCTGAAAAGATAATTAACTCTATCCCAGCCAAAACAGCCCCACTATTTGTTGCTGGGTTTGTATCTGACAACTTTATGTGATCTTAACTAACTTATTCTTGTGTCTGATTCCACAGGTATACAACACTAATTAGGCAGATACGAACTCAGCGTATCTTTTTCACACTTAAGTCTCCCTGTGACCTTTGGCCTCAGTTGTGGGGAGAATGAGTGCATGCATTTGAGGTAAGTATTGCATCAGAGAAATGAGTTGGGAAATTGTGAGTTTAAAAAGTCCACCAGAAATTAAATAATTTAACTATCAGCTTAATCATGCAATGCTGTGAGTACATAACAGGTGAAGCAATTTTGATGTGATATGGCAAATGCCTGTGCTACAATCAAGTATATGCAGGAAACATAATGAAATGTTTGTTGCGTAGACACAAAATGAAAACAGAAAACAAATATAAACCCCAGAGTTAAGGAGATTTGTGAAACCAAGACTGTTTCTTTTTAGAGGAAAGAATGGTTTTGTCTAGCAAAGTGGCCTTCTTTCAGCTGGGATAGAGTTAATTTTCTTCCCAGTAGCTGTGTGCTTTGGATTTAGTATGAGAATAATGTTGATAACACATTGA
Source organism: Falco rusticolus (assembly GCF_015220075.1). NCBI lineage: Eukaryota > Metazoa > Chordata > Aves > Falconiformes > Falconidae > Falco > Falco rusticolus. The sequence continues at coordinate 16,237,974 of NC_051210.1, read as the reverse complement.
TGGTTTTAGTTGTTGCTAATAAATTTTGTACTAATTAAAAGACTTTTCAGTTTCTTAGGCTCAGGGAGAGGGCTGGAGGGGCATAAGAAGTCTGGGAGGGAGCAGAGCCAGGACATCTGATCCAAACTAGCTAAAGGGATATTCCATACCATACAACGTCATGCTCAGTATCTAAACTGGAGGGAGTTGGCTGGGAGGGGGGACATCACTTCTCAGGGACTGGTTGGGCATCGGCCAGCAGATGGTGAACAACTTTATTGTGCAGCCCTTGGGGTTTTTTCTTGAGTTTTATTTCTCCTCCTTTTTTTGTTATCTTCCTTTTCATCACAAATTCTTATTCTCATATAATTTTTTCACTTTATTTCAAATATTGAGCTGTTCTTATCTCAGCCCACAGGTTTTACTTTTCCCGATCCTTCTCCCCTTCCCACCTGGTGAGGGGTGGGTGGGAAGGGAGTGGACAAGCGGCTGTGTGGTACTCAGTTGCTGGCTGGGGTTAAACCACAACATGAAGTCATCTGTTATGACAGGATTCTTAATTCCAACTTTTCCAATGTCCATGACTATGAAGAAGTGAGTAGGTTCCTCCCTGTGGGAATTATTGTGTACACTTATTTTCAAGTGGAAAGGAATCCAATTAAGGTGTTGGATGCTTCTTTTATTATCTTCGTATAGATAATAATAGCAGATAATGTAACAGAATGGGTAAAATCACAAATTCAATGTAACAGAATAGATAATACAAATTGTAAATCTCTGCAACAAAATATCTTTATATTTGATAATTGGATATGATCATATGATCTTACCTCTGGCTAAGTAAAATTTAATATTGTTTATTGGCTACTTGTCACCCCACCTGTTTCTTTTTAATATTTGCCTATTGGAAGTCCCAGATGATATCACTTTTTCTCATTATCACATAGAATCATAGAATTGTTTTGGTTGGAAAAGACCTTTAAGATCATTGAGTCCAAATGTTAACCTAATCAAGTCCATCACTAAACCATGTCTCTAAGTGCCACATCTACAAGTCACTAAGTTCTAGCTGGGCTTTGGCCATTCTAATTTTCTCTCTGCATAACTTTGTGACATCCTTGTAGTCCTCCAGAGTTTTCTGTCCCTTCTTCCAAAGGTCATAAACTCTGCTTTTTCCCCGCCCCGAGTCCCAGCCAAAGCTCTCTGTTCAGCCAGGCCGGCCTTCTCCCACACTGCCTCGTCTGTCAGCACAGGGGGACAGACTGATCTTGCACCTTTAAAGACTTCCTTCTTGAAGAATGTCCAGCCTTCCTGGAGCCCTTGGCTCTTCAGAACTATCTCCCAAGGGACTCTGTCAACCAGGCTCTTAAGTGGGATGAAGTCAGCTCTCCAGAAGTCCAAGGTAGCAGTTCTGCTGACCCACCTCTTTTCTTCTCTGAGAATTGAAAACTCTCATCATCTCATGATCTCTATGCCCAAGACACCCTCACAATCATGACACCACCCACAAGTCCTTCTTTGTTCACACAGAACAGGTCCAGTGAGGTGCCATCTGAATTGGCTCCCTGCCCAGCTGTGCCAGTAAGTTGTCTTCCACGCACTCCAGAAACCTCCCAGATCGTTTCCTCTCCACTGTGTTGCATTTGCAGCAGACACTAGGCACATTGAAGTCCCCCATGAGAACAAGAGATAGCAATTGTGAGACTCTCCCAGCTGCTTGTAGAATGTTCCATCTGCCTCTTCATCCTGGTTGGCTGGTCTATAACAGACTCCCACCAGGGTATCCGCCTTGTTGGCCCTTACCCTGATTCCTACCCATGAACACTCAACCCTACTGTCACCATCATTCACCTCTAGGCAGTCAAAACACTCTCTGACATACAAGGTTACCCCACCGCCTCTCCTTCCTTGCCTGGCCCTTCCAAAGAGTTTATAGCCATCCGTTGCAACACTGCAGCCATGCAAGTTATCCCACCATGTTTCCATGATGGTGACTACATCATACTCTTCCCTCTGCACAATGGCTTCTAACCCCTTCTGTTTGTTGCCTGTGCTGCACGCATTGGTGTAGATGCACTTCAGCTGGGCTATCAATTGCACCACCTTTTTTTTGGGAGAAACCCTAATTCCTATGTGACCATTCTTAGGTACTTTGTAGTTTCTAGCACACCAATAACCTTTGCATCTATGCTGCTTTGTGGATCTCCATCTCCTACCTCCACTGCTATGGCAGACCAAAGGACCTTGCTAGCACACCCTAACTCAAATATTGGCATGCTGCTGCCAGGCTTATCCTTAGTGAGCTTGGTTTTATCCCTTTCCCCCTTCAAACCTAGTTTAAAGGTATTTCAACAAGCCCTGCTAACTTCTATGCAAAGACCTTTTTCCCCTTTGAGACAAGTGTACCCCATCTGTTGCCAGCAGGCCTGGTGTATAAACTGAGCTATCATCAAAAACCCCAAAGTTCTTCTAGTGGCACCATGCTCAGAGCCAGGTATTGATCTGCTGGAAAAAAATATGGAACGCTTCACGAATTTGCATGTCATGATACTTTTCATATTTATGTCAGGATACGTCTTGTATTTATTATCATAAATAGTATATGTAAGCCTTCTAAAAGATTTGTTTTTAATGGTTAATCTACAAAAGATGTATTTTAATGTTGTAGATGATCAGCTGGTACATTGTAGTAAATCACACTTGATGTACTTTTTTGTATGCCTTATTAAAGTAGAAATGAGAGACATAGGGTGAAAAAATCAAAAGTATAATTCAGAAAAAAGATCGTTCTTCCTTCTTTCATAACTTCTTGCATATTATAAAGACCTTTTTTGCTTGGATATTTCTTTGAATTAAAAACGCTATGCTTGTATTTTCCAACACTAGTTTCTGCTTCTGTAACTCTAGCGCTAGATAGCTAAGAATAAACTTGACAGCCTACAGACACTTTGAAGAAACTTTTTGCATGTTGCTTGAATGGTTTCAATGAGATGGAAAAAAGGGGCGGGAGAAGAAAGCTCCCTGCGATGCTTCTCTACAAATTCAGTGGAAACTCCTGTTGTTTCTGAGTATTTCACAGATATTGAATAGCATGCTAAAAACATAGGGGGCCTCTCCTGAATCCCATTGCTTTTGGCTTCAACAGTGACAATTGAGTCTTCTTTTTTGTGTGTGTGTATATTAGAGCAATAAAAAGTAAAAGGTTGTGGAAGCATCTGCTGTGGTTGACTGTTTTTGTCAGAAATATTCACTGTGGTTGCTTGTTGTCTTTTGCTGTATTTCTATTACTGTCTTCTGACCTTTAAAGATCTTCTGAATGCTGTTAAATAATATGGGAGCTAGCTGATAAACAAATGACAGACAGAGCAATCCTACCCTGTGGTGTGCAAGTCATTGCCACTCTCTAACCTGGCCTAGTTCAAATATCTGGTTTTTGCTTGCTTAATACCAGTCATGTGAGATGGGAAACAAATCTTCTGGAAGACTCTTTAACAAAGCCCAAAACAACTTGTTTTCATTGTCCTTAGCTCTCTGAAATGCTGTCTCCCCTCTAATTTAACAGTCAACCTGCTGGTACGGTAGTTCTAGAACTGTTGAGTATTTATGAAATAAACGTGGAGGTGTGGAATATCTAACCTGGTAAATGACGTGTAAGTCACAAGTAACATGGAGCTTAATGGATCTCATTAAATACAAGAGATAGTTGAATAGGTGCTACCTGAAGGCTATCTGCAAACTCAGTAAGTTATAGTGCTATTACTTTAGTTGTGTTATTGTTTTGCCCTTTATGTAAATCTTCAAACTGATACACTGTATTAATTTTTTGCATTTGTTAATAGATGCTCACACTTTCTAGCATTAAAGATTTGTCATGTAGGTCTGCTAGGTTAGGGGAGGTGTGACTGGCCCCACTTCTCCCCATCTCCCCATCCTATCCTCTTGCTTGGGATGTGAGTGAATATTTGGAGATGAATTGTGCTTCTCCAGGATATGATCTTTTCCCATTCATCTACAAAATTAGCATATAAACCTAAGAAACAAATTACTTATCAAGCTGAGCTGTTTTTATGAAGCTGCTAAAAACTCTGAATAGGGTTGGCTGCAGGTCCACTCTTTTGTTTGCTCTTTGAGTGCTCAGAATGAAGCTAATTATGTGTTATCCTCCATGTGCAAAGGGCAGTACTCTCTGATGCACAGATTCTTCATTTTGTCATTTCCTTCTTTCTGTTCTTGCCTCAAGTGACTGACCATAGCCTATATCTGACTGTATTTTCTGAGTCATTGCTACACTAACGTTCCAAGGTACGGCTGGTGAAGGCAATTATTTGAAGTATTGTATTCTTATAGGAAATCTATGCCAGTTTAGAACGAGTGAGATGCAGGCAACCCATAATGATGCACATCAGGTTTTGACATGCTTATTCAGCACATGGTGCAAGTAGAATTGTTAGAAAGGTAAATAGATTCACTCTACACCTACTAAACTCCTACCAATGTCTCAGTCATTGATAGTTTGGGTTTACTTTTATTTCTCCATTTGCCACATACCAAGAGACCCCACATTGCTTCTATTTTGTTCAATAAAATGACTTCTACCTCTGAAATATTTGAGTGCCTTAACAACAGTTTTCCTCCTCTTCTTTTTCTCCTTCCACCCCTCAGGAGAGATAGACATGAGTTAGTTCAAGCCAGGTCACAATCTGGTGTGCTTAACTTATGCACAGGAGTGGATTTCTCTTGAATTTCTGAAATAGTTTTTGAAGTTTGGATGGTTTCGGTGGCAGTAAGTAAATGGAAAAGGGGGAACAAAACCACTCTGTGTTTATTTTTTACATTCTTGAAATGAATATGTTATTCCACAAGACGAGACAAAATGAACTTGAAATCTATATCTTTTCCTATATATGCCTAATTTCAGCCAGTATGTGCTTCAAATTAGGATAGGGAAAATGGGTAAGAGGGAGAAGATTATGGGGAGGGGATGGACATAGCAAATTTCAACATGAGTTACTCTCACATTTTGGTTTCCATAGGGAAGTGGGAAGTCTGGGGACTTCATGACTTCTACAAAATCATGGCAAGCTCTTCAGAGAGCCTTGTCACAGCTCAGACCTGCAAGGGCTGCTATTGCAAGGCCTTTCTCTTCCTTCTTACTGCCTGGCTGATTTTTCCTCTCTTTGTTCCTGCTACAGCCCTATTGTAGAAACGCAGACTGATAACCCTTTGCAGCAGATCTGCAGAGGAGTGCTGCACTGACATCAGAGAAGTGCCAGCTGAAGGCCAGGTAGGCAGAAAGGGACAGCCATCCAAAAATGTTTTTCTGATCTAGAGAAGTGGCTGAATTTTCCAAGCTTTATCTCTCAGCCTTTCCTGTCCCTGGAGGCCTGACAAGTAGTTCTGACCAGGCCCTCCTTCCTCTGCACTCAGTACACTCCTGCTTCGAAAATCTTGCTGAAAAGGAAAAACTTGCTCATAATAAAATGCTTGGGAAAATGATTGCTGTTAAACACCTCGGAGGGAGCGATTCACTCTGCCACCATACATAATAACATCACCTGCTGTACTGCTTCTGAATTCCTTGAGCTATTTTTACTGCATAGAGGGAGAAATAAAAGGTAATATAAAGCATAGCAAACACTGATTAGTAAATTGATGTCTCAGCACCACTAAGACTAGATCAATATCTGAGTCCATGGGTAAGGTGGTTTCTTTATGAGCACGTAAAAAAAAGAAGAGAAAACGTAGTGCAAAAAGTGTCAGAATGGGTGGGGTGAAAGATAGTACTTCAGCTGCTTTGTGCCAGACTCATATGAAATTAACCAGCGTAATGCATAGTTTCCACCAGGGACACTGAAGAATTACTGCTGATACTGAGTCTTTTTTTTTTTTTTTTTTTAATCACTCTTTCCTACCCTGCCATCGGGATTGTTTAGTTGAGAGGAGGGATTTGATTTTACTAATAGATGCAGACTTAATGTTCACAGCAGCCTCCAACCTGATATACAGGTGCTCTCAATTTAGCAGGTTATAACTTTCTGTCTTTCCTCTATTTCAGATACTGTGCTATCAGCATTTTTGTCTGGTTTTGTTTTATTTTACATAATGCCTTTTAAGAGAGGTAGCTAAGGTTCAGAGAGATACAATGCAGCACAATAGGATGGCCTGAAGTACATTGCATAAACCTTTACCTTTCTTCCAATGACATTCTTGCCTAACAAATAACAGAACAGTGTGCTTGAAGATTTCACAAATGAAATGAGAAAAGAAAAATGCAGAGGGTAGTACCATTGTTCGTTGATGTTACTTCAAAGTGGGGCTACTGGCAATGGGTCAGTCAGTGTCGACTTACCCCTTTCCCTCAGAGCAGCCCTCTTCCCCTTTGTTCTAAGAAGGACTGAATGTGTTAGCAGTCTCATTGTGGCCCAACCAGAAATAAATAACTAATTTCCTTGACTGCAAACCTGAGGTGCTTTTGACTAATGCTATGACTTTTCAGCTGAGAGGGTGAAGTCTTGTGAAGGATGGGAAATTGTGACTGCTGCAGTTGGTTGCCATGCCTAGAAAACCCTTTGCTTGGCTACAATTGTTCTGTGCTGGGCTCCAGAAAAAGAGGGCAAACAGACAATTGCTACCTTGTTTGATGGCACAACCTTTTCATAGCATGCCTCCTGAACACAACTATACTGCAATATGCAGAGCACATTGCTCTATGATACGCTGGATTTAGATGCCAGCAACAGGGAATGCAACATGAGAGAAAATTTCAACCAACTAAAGAAACTTAATATTACCAACAAAGCAGAGAACTCCCCAGACACAAATCAAGCTTGATAGCACAAGCTTTTATACGAAAAAAATTTCAGAGGCCTTTTTAAATAGATTATTACCTCATGTGTTAGGATTACAAGGGCTTAAAAAGTTTTGTTATAAATCTTGTATTGTAGATGTAGCAGTCCAACCATGTGAATTACTTCAAATCAATGGCTATGGTTGCATCTCTCTTCCCCAACTACTACATTTTCTTGTTGGATGTAGAAGTTAGAAAGGCAATACCTTGTGCAAGTTAAAGTTGCATGAATTTGTTTACCTCATCAGTTTGAAGTTCATAGAAGAAGTAATTAGCATGAATAAATTATGAAGTATAATTCAAAGAACTTATAAGGATGACTATTGACCTTCTGAAGAATAAAGGATACTAAAGCCCTTGTACTATGAAAAATGTGAAGACCAATAATAAGAGTTGAAAAGTGAAAATAATCAGTCTGCTAGAATCGGAAAATTGCTTTTCCCTTCAAAGGCTATTCATGTCTAGCGCAAAAATTTTACATTTGAAGAAACAGCTGTTTATTTAAAATCACAGCTTGTCAATAGTAATGGCTAAAGCTCTCAACCCAGTAAATCAGAAGATTTCACTTGTACCAAGGAAATCTGGTAGAAGAGAAGCTACGGTGTTAATTACCAGCAGACAGGTAGAGGTGCGTGTGTATAATCAGTGGAAATGTATATCTCTATCATGGTTAGTGTTAGTCCTGAATTTGTCCTTGTGCATATTAGAAATGGGTTCATTCTGGAGTAATTAAAAGAAACCCACAAAGAATCCAAGTTTTATGACAAGGGCTTGCTGCTTTTTTTCTCCCCCCCCCCCCCCCATCCCCCCCCCCCCCCCGCCTTGTTTCTCCCTCAGAAGGCAAATCTCCCCATGGTTGGCTTCAAATGATTGAATTTATCTTGCCAAATACTGGATAGCTGCACATAGTCCTCTACAGCACAGGTGATAGCTGTACTATGTGTCTTTCTGATAAGACATGACACATGCAGTGATAATTCATCACATGCTAAATAAATATGTGAAATAGACAAGATGCATCACACTGTAGAACTGTCCAGTTCTCTCTGTTACGTGTAAAGGAAGACAAATCAGGCAGATGTACATGTCAGTATTGTAAATACCTAAAGCTAGGGTAGATGTAATGCCTTTGGACTGTTTGTTACAGGCTCATATTGACTGTACAACTCCTTTCTGCATTTTATTCATTCACTCAGATGGATTATCCTAATTTTAACTTCCTGAGTTAGTAGTTCTATTTCCCATGCTCATTGGTTGCTCTACCATAAGTCTTCCACTCTTCACCAGTCTTGGCAAGTACTTCTTTTTGTCTTGTCCATTCCTGCAGTGATAGAGTAAACATTTGCATTGTTAGTTATTACTTAGCTCCTGTTCTTCATATTGTTTTTCATGGTAACCTCACCTAGTTTCTGAGTGCTTGCATTATTTAGAATACAGTTTCTGAGAATGATAAGAAGAAAAAAGAACTTTACACTAAAGGCAGGTGGATATTAGAGTCAGAGAAACAACGGTGATGATACCTCATTTTCAATTACTCTTGTTCTGATTGTTCCAATTGCATTACCTGTCTTACAAGAGTTCTGTCATCTTTTGAAACTTCCTTAAGGTAAAACATCTTTTCTAATCTGTAGTGACTTACTGTAAGGGGCAAAGAAAAGCAGCTTTTGGAATAAAGCACAAGGATTTTGGCAGATGGGGCAAGATCTGTAGTATTTAAGCTGTAAGTATGATACAAGAATGGAATTCAAGTTTGACCAATAGTTATAGCTATGGTGTAGCTGTGTATGATACCACGGCTCTGCCTGTGTCCCTGCCCCATGCAGGTAGTCCTCATTTCCTTCTCTCTGTGTAGTTCACACATAGGGCTGGTTCAAGATAATGGACCAAGAAGAGGTAAAGGCATTATTCATGGCCACCTTCACAGAAGAGCAACTGATCAATTGGTAAAGAAGCTTGTGGGGAAGACACCAAGCAGCCCTGGATCCCCACCCTCGGGAGTCCCACTGTGCTCAGACAGCCTGTTAGGCACTTTTCATATGCTGAGATTCATTAATTAGAGTTCTTGATGGTGATATCTGGGGCAGTCTACATCAAGGATGTCCCCAGACTGTTCCTGCTGTGGAAGAAGGTTATGAACTAGCCATAAGCAGATTTTAAATACTCAGTAGAAACTCTCTCTGCCTATGTAGAAAGGGTCCCATAAGACAGCCTTCTCTATGCCATTGGAGATAATTAATAGAGAAAAATCATGTGTATGCTGGAGCAGTTGCATAGGACCATAGGTGAGCCGGATCATAATTGACTAGAACTACAGTTTGACACATCTTATTTAATTCTGCTAAAGATACTGCCACAAGTATGCTTGTAATGGACTCTCCTGTCAACACCTGGACAGTGAACAGTCCATGCATTTGAGAGATTCAGTTTACCATGTACATATTACCCTATAAATATCTGTATCCTCAGGAAAGTCAGTGTGAAACATTATCCTGTAAGAAACTGATAAAGCTCTTTCCATTTTCCCATTTAAGATAATTTGAATAGGTGGCAAAATGGTGACCTCCACAGAGGAAGAATGATCCAGATGTTAAGGTGTTAGCACAGAAGTCAGTGTCATTCTTTGCTTTATCGCATTTATCTTTGTGACCTTGAGCAAACTCTTCTGTATCTTGGATAATGGGGGGTGGATAAGTACCATCAATAGAGAAGTACCTCTGCAGGGAGAAGATTAATAGTACTTGAGGACTCCTTAATCTCTTAGACAAAAGCAAAATGAAGTCTAGTGGCTGGAAGAAGTTCAAAGTAGGAATAAAAGGTGAAATTATTTAGAGGTTTTTAGACTGTCTCAAATGGTACACATGATTAACCAACCAAAAATGTTTGTATGGATTGTATCTTTTTCATTTTTTAAGAAAAAGCTAAGGAATATAGTCTATTCTTATAACAAGTCAAACTACCACTTACTTCAGTATTTTAGTGAAAGACTTCTTTTAAGGCTGGATTTTTCTCAAGCCCATGTTTTAGCCAGTGGAAATTTCCAGCGACTTTGAGAATAGTTTTGTTAAGAATCCATCTAAAATGACACAATGAAGTAAATTTTGCTGAAAGTAGCAAAAGACCATTTAAATCCATTTTTGTACTTACATATTCCAGTGCAACAGAGCTGGTTAGGCCTAAGTATTACCTAAACACACCCACCTTCCCACTGGCACTCCGTGAAAGCATTATTTCAGATCTACTCTTAGTAAAAATTTAACTTTCAAAAGTTAGGAAGGTGAACTTCTAAGAATGAATCTTGATTAGACATAAGAGTGTGCATCTTTGTTTGTGAAAGATACAGCATAAGATGTTATTCTTACTTAATTTAAATAAAAGACCACAAATTCCTTGTTTATTCCAGCATAAACAACGTCATTCAAAACTGCCTTAGAATGTAAGGTATATGGACAGAAACAGGATTATTGTTATAGGAAGGTGGATTGGGGCATTTGACAAACTAAATGGTCTGGCTCATGTAATTGCAGACAAAATAACTATACTGCAAGTATTTAGCATTATTAATAAATGCAGGACATTCTGTTCATTCTAATTTTTATACATCAACTTATAGGAAGAATATAGACAAAGGTGGAATGTGGAAAATGCATATTGTGCTGAGGCTTACCAGTTAGCTTGATACACAAAGAGGAGAAAAGAGTGAGTTTTGCATGTTAAATATTTTCAATACAAGGCTTAGAATTTTTCAGGAAATTAATACAGGCTTTGGTTAGTGAGTAGCATGCATAAAATTCTTCTGACACCCAGAAGATGTTGGCCTATGGTTGCTAACTCAAACAGAAAAATATGCCAGTAAGTAATCACATTCTGGAATTATACATGCAAACCATTGAAAGGTATATGTGTGCATGAGGAAATGGGAGGCTATCTAAGGCCACTGTAGTGTCAGGTGCAAGGGAGGGAGACAAGAGTGTAGTAGGGAGAGGGCTGGCAAGGAAGAACTAAGCACACAAATAGTCAATGTAACTTTGCAGCTTATTAATTTAGTTCAAATTTCTGGTCATGGAAGCTTATGAGAACTTAATAGTGGGATACATTTCCTTAGTTTGAAGTTTGCTCAATGGGACGGAAATTTTTGTAAGTCAAAAGGATTTTCTACATTATCTCTGGCATTTTGATGCTCTGGGGCTTCCTTTTTGATGGCCCCACGCATTTGAGTTACTGTGGTACAGTGCTGATGTATGGAGGACCAAGTTCTCAGAGGCTGGGTTTAAATTCTGTGGAGATACAGAAGAACGGACTGACAGACTGTAAACTGATATATTCTGCAGCAAACTGGCTTTGCTGAGAAGGCTTCAGTCCAAGTGCTGTAATGAGTTTTGGGGGGCTGGATCTTCATTTATGCTAAATCAACTTTCATCGTTCCAGCAGGCTAAAGGAGCCTTGAAGGAAGTACAAATGTAGTTTATGCCCAATGTAAAATCTTGGAGTCTACAGGAGCTTTTTAAAATGGTATCTGTGTAACTGGAGAATCTGACCCTTAGTATATAACTGCTAGTTTAATCTGTGGAGTTGTGCTTTAACTGGTGACAAAACCAAAACAATCTACACTTTCTGTCTGTAAGTGTTCATAAGTAATGAAAGAGTACAATTTAAGAGTGCCTGGCATTGACTATTCTTCACAAAAATAATAATAACAAAATAAAATAATAATAACGAAAATAATAAATTAATATAAAAATAATGCTTTCACTGTGCCATATGCAAAAACAAACAAAAGAGATCCTGGGGTGTGGGACTTAGAAAAATGCCCTTATTTACACCATCTTCCTTACTGTTCTTGTGCTTTCTGTAATATGAGTGCTAGAAACTGTAGGGGGACAGTCGTCATCTTTAAGCTGGACAGATTTATTTGTGGTTTCCTTACTCTGTGAAAACATATTATCTATATAAAACTCTCTTCTGAAAAGTAGATATTTCAAAGCAGCTTCTTTGCTGGATGATTTAAATGGTCTTTTGCTACTTTCAGTGAAATTGACTTAATTGTGTCATGACCATAGGTAGCTTTCTGTGAACTGGCAAAACTGAGAAACAGGGGCAGAGATGGAGCGGGTGCCCCAGCCCCCCACCTCCTAGACCGGGAAATGTTAAGGCCCTGAGGAGTGGTAGATCTGGCTCAGTGTTGGCAGGGCCAGGAGTGAAGTTGGCCAAATCCCCACATGTACAAATGCAGCCCCCAGGGGACACAGGAGACCAGGAGCACAGTGACCAGAGCAGGCAAACAGGGCCTGGCACATCAGCCAGAGTGTTGTATGGCCACTGGTGCAGGAAGGGCGCCATCCCCCTGACAGCTGAAGAGGCAAATCCCACTATCGGTCATCATCATCCTTCAGAAGAAACCTTGCCATGGTTTCCACTTGGCCAAAAACTAGCACCATAAGGTGTGTGGTGACCCAGACGGAGCTTCCATGTAAGCAAGAAGCTGCCCAGGTCATGGGCCGCAGGGATTGCCTGAGCCTGTCACTGCTGCTGGAGGGTGGCTGAGATAACACCCCTGTGAGGTGTGGCTGGGTGGATGACCTGCTCAGCCTGGTGGCAGAACTGAAAGGGAAAGTAGGAAGGTTTAGGACTATGAGGGTGAGTGAGAGGGAGATAGACTGGTGTAGCCACTGTCTACCATCACTGAGACAAATCCACCAAATGGACACATCACAAGAAACAGAGGCTCCCCTAACTACTCGCCAGCAGGCAGGTGGAGAAGTGCTGAGTGATGGGAAGAATGGAAACAGGTCCCTGCTCAGAGCAGCAGGTGAATTGCCCTCCAAGCTACTGCACCTTCCTGGGTACCCCTATACAATATGCATGCAGCTCTGGAGCCTAAAGACCAGAATAATTATGATATGGATGAAAGCCTGTCCAGGTTGGAGGAGTTGCCTAAGAAGAGTCAGTCAACATCACACAGTGTGATCATCTCTGCTAGGAAGAAAAGCTAGGTGGATGTTATTGATGACTTCACTCTGATCGAAATGGAGGACCCGACATGCCGACCAGACCCAATCCCTAGAGAAGCCTGCTGCCTCCCTGGGGTCTGGGTAATGGGTGCTACTAGAAAACTCCCTTGTCTGCTACAGCACTCTGATTGATACCAATTACTGGTCTTTCAAGTGGGCAATGATGAAGTCCAAATGACAGGAGGTCTGGGGGCAACCAAGAGAGACCTCAGGGCCTTGGAACAACTAGTTGAGGGATCAGGAGCACAAGTAGTGTTTTCTTCTTCAATCCTGCCAATAGCAGGGAATGATGGTGCAAGTAATTGAAAAATCACACATATCAATACCTGGCTCTAGGCCTGGTGTCAATGGCTAAATGTCAGTTTTTTTGATCATGGGTCAGTTTACATGGCAGCAGGCCTGCTGGCAACAGATGTGTTCACCTGTCTCAAAGAGGGATAAATATCCTAGGTCAGGAGTTAGCAGGGCTCATCAAGAGAGCTTTAAATGAGAATCAAAGAGGGAAGAGATTAAAATGAGCCTGGGGGCATCACGCCAGGGTTGAAGGCAAGATTGATAGCACAGCTGAAGTCCATCTGTAACAATACCCACAGCACAGGCAACAAACAGAAGAGGCCAGAAACCATCATGCAGCAGGAAGAGTATGACATAGTCACCATCATGGAAACATGGTGGGATAACTTGCATGGCTGCAGTGTTGCAACGGATGGCTATAAACTCTTTGGAAGGGCCAGGCAAGGAAGGAGAGGCGGTGGGGTAACCTTGTATGTCAGAGAGTGTTTTGACTGCCTAGAGGTGAATGATGGTGACAGTAGGGTTGAGTGTTCATGGGTAGGAATCAGGGTAAGGGCCAACAAGGCGGATACCCTGGTGGGAGTCTGTTATAGACCAGCCAACCAGGATGAAGAGGCAGATGGAACATTCTACAAGCAGCTGGGAGAGTCTCACAATTGCTATCTCTTGTTCTCATGGGGGACTTCAATGTGCCTAGTGTCTGCTGCAAATGCAACACAGTGGAGAGGAAACGATCTGGGAGGTTTCTGGAGTGTGTGAAAGACAACTTACTGGCACAGCCAGGAAGGGCTGGTGGGTGATGTGGTGGTCAGAGGATGTCCACCTGGGCATAGAGATCATGAGATGTTGAGAGTTTTCAATTCTCAGAGAAGAAAAGAGGTGGGTCAGCAGAACTGCTGCCTGACTTCTGGAGAGCTGACTTCATCCCACTTAAGAGCCTGGTTGACAGAGTCCCTTGGGAGATAGTTCTGAAGGGTCAAGGGCTCCAGGAAGACTGGACATTCTTCAAGAAGGAAGTCTTTAAAGGTGCAGGATCAGGACGTCCTCATGTGCTGACAGACGAGGCAGTGTGGGAGAAGGCTGACCTGGCTGAACAGAGAGCTTTGGCTGGGACTCGGGGTGGGGCGGGGGGCGGGAAAGGATTATTTATAACCTTTGGAAGAAGGAACAGGCAACTCTGGAGGACTGTAAGGAAACTGGAGGACTATAAGAAAGTCACAAGGTTATACAGCGAGAAGATTAGAGGTGAAAGCCCAGCTTGAGCTCAGGCTGGCCAATGCAGTAAAAGACAAAAAAAATGTTTTTACAAATACATTAGAAACAAATGGAGGCCCAAGGATAATCTGCATCGTTTATTGGATGTGGCGGGGAATGTTGGCACAAAGGATGAGGAAAAGGCTGAGGTACTTGATACTTTCCTTGCCTCAGGCTTGAATAGCAAGACCAGTTACCCCCAGGGTACTCAGCCCCCTGAGCTGGAAGACAGGGATGAGGAGGAGCAGCATGAAGTCCCCGCAGCTCAGGAGGAAACAGCCAGTGACCTGCTGCTCCACTTAGACACGCACAAGTCTATGGGTCTGGGTGGGATCCACCCGAGGGTACTGAGGGAGCTGGTGGAGGAGCTCACCAAGCCACTCCATCATTTGTCAACAGTCCTGGCTAACTGGGAAGGTCACAGAAGACTGGAGGTTAGCCAGTGTGATGCCTATCTATGAGAAGGGCAGGAAGGAGGATCCAGGAAACTACACACCTGTCAGCCTGACCTCAGTGCTGGGGGAGGTTATAGAGCAGATCATCCCAAGTGCATCATGTGGCGTGTGCAGGACAGCTGGGGGATCAGGCCCAGCCAACATGGGGTTATGGAAGGCAAGTCCTGCTTGAGAAACTTGATCTCTGTCTTTTACAAGGTGACATGCCTAATGGATGAAGGAAAGGCTGTAGATGTTGTCTACCTGGACCTTTGTGAAGCCTTTGACATGGTCTCCCACAGCATTCTCCTGCAGAAACTGGCTGCTCATGACCTGGATGGGTGTACTCTGTGCTGGATAAATATGGATAAATATATGGCTGAGCTCAACAGGTGGTAACAAAAGGAGTTGCACCCAGTTCGTGATGGAGTCACAAGTGGTGTTCTCCAGGGCTCAATATTGGGGCCAGTCCTGTTTAATATCTTTACCCGTGATCTGGATGAGGGGTCGAGTGCACCCTCAGTCAGTTTACAGATGACACAAAACTAGGAGGGGAGCTGATCTGCCTGAGGGCAGGAGGCTCTGCAGAGGGACCTGGGCAGGCTGGAGCGATGGGCCCAGGCCAGTCGTGTGAGGTTCAGCAGGGCTCAGTGCCGGGTCCTGCCCTTGGGTCACACCAGCCCCACGCAGCGCTACAGGCTGGGGCAGAGCGGCTGGAAAGGGCCTGGTGGGAAAGGGCCTGGGGGTGCTGGGTGACGGCCGGCTGGGCAGGAGCCAGCAGTGTGCCCAGGGGGCCCAGGCGGCCAGCAGCACCCTGGCTGGTGTCCCCAGCAGTGTGGCCAGCAGGACCAGGGCAGTGACCGTCCCCCTGCACTGGGCACTGCTGAGGCCGCCCCTCGAACCCTGTGTTCAGGTCTGGGCCCCTCTCTGCAAGAGGGACGTAGAGGGGCTGCAGCGTGTCCAGAGACGGGCAGCGGGGCTGGGGAAGGGGCTGGGGCACAGGTCTTGTGGGGAGCGGCTGAGGGGGCCGCGGCCATTTAGTTTGGAGGACACTTGGGGGACCTTATTGTTCTCTACAGCTGCCTGAAAGGAGGCTGTGGTGGGCTGGGTGTCAGTCTTTTTTCCCAGATAACTAGTGACAGGACAAGAGGAAAAAGCCACAGAAGGTTTACATTTGATATCAGGAATATTTTTTTTCACTGTAAAGGGTGGTGAAGCACTAGAACAGGCTGCCCAGGGAGGTAGTAGAATCACCATCCCTGAGGGTCTTTAAAAAATGCATAGGTGCTGTGCTTAGAGACATAGTTCAGTGATGGACTTGGCAGTTAATGGATGGACTTGATGATGTCAAAGGTCTTTTCCATCCTAAATGGTTCTATGATTCTATGATCTGTGATACATAATTGCAATTTCACAAGTGTTTTGTGCCTGTCCCAGCTTTCTTTGCCCAGCCCCCTCAACAGTGGGTTCTTTTTGGACAACTTGGGCAGCAACTCAGAAGAGAGATAAATATTTTTTGTTTTTCCTCTTCACTGAAGTCTCTGAGATCTATGACTATGCCACACTTCTGCGTTGAGTCTGAGACCTCTCAGTCAGTGGCTTTGAAAGCTGTTAATGTTGCAGGGCTGGTAGAGAGCACAGCAGAGACTTGGACTTTGTGAGTCTGACTCACTTGATCCTGCAGCAGTTTTTGTACTGTAGTAGCCTTTGAAACAATAATGTACATGCTTTTGAGCCAATTTCCAGCTTTGTGCTTCTTTGTATTTAACTGCCTATGCAGATTACTGGGAGTTTTCTTTGTGAAAGAAGTCACTCAAGGATTATCCACCTTTCTGGAATGTTTCTGGTTTTGCTTAATTTTTTTTTTTTTTTTTGAGAACTCTGTGTGAGAAAAAGGACTGTGAAAAGCTCTGGGCAGTAAGAAAACACTTCGTGCTTTTTTTGTGCTGCTTTCCCCCTTTTTCTGATAACTGCTGAGTACATAAAGCATATTTCGTCTCTATGCAGTTAAGCTGGCTATTTTCTTTTATTGAGCTGCATATTTTTGTTGAAGACATTGAAATGAGTTTCACAAAGCTATTGCAGAGTACTAGAAAACTTTCTGTGAACCAAGGTAATAAATACTGTGCTGTATTTGTCAGTGAAGAACTAAATTATTATCATTCCAGTCAAGTCATTTAAAGTGGTGTGCTGATTTTCCTCCTGTAAAACTAGATTAATATTTCCATTGTCTGAGATGGTTAGAACCTGAGTAATTAGTCTCAAGAATTCTCTCTTATGCATTTGTACAACTGCTACCATAATCAATCTTAGTTTAAATTGCTCCAAGTTATAACAATATTCAGTATAAATTAGAATGTATTTCACATAACATATTGAAAAGTGCATTTGTAAGCCTTTAGTACCAAAGCAGTACATTTTTTACTAGGATTTAGAGCTGTGCAGAGATTTACATATTCCATTCTTAACAAAAAAAATGTATTTTGGTAAAATAATTTTCAATAAATAGCTTTCAATTAACTTTTCATTGAAGTTTATGCAACTTGAAACAGAATATTTTATCTTTTTTTTTAATTCCACAACAAATAAAACATTATTTCAGTGTTAAAAAAAAAGCCCTCATGTTAGAGGAACCCAAAAATATCATAAAAAAGGTGTCAATTAGAAATTCTCCAAAGCAATATTATAAATTCAGCATGAGTTTTCCAAATGTTTCAACTAGTTTGCATCCCTAATTTTCAGACAGGAAGATTTTATTCAAACCTTTCACTCTCATCTGACTAAATGATTGAAACAGAAATTTAACGTTCAGTCGAATGTTAGCATTGTAGAATTTAAAAGAGTAACAGACTTTCCCCCTTTAAGATAGAATTACAAGGAACACATTGTATGTCATAGATTTGCAAAATGCTGAGGAAAAAATCAGCTTCTACAACTAGGCTTTGACAGTAGTGGGGAATCAGCACACTAACACCACTACTGAAGATCCTAGTCTGAAGTAAAGCAAGACACATGATTTTATTATATTACAGAGTTTAGCAGCATTGCCGTGGCACTGTAGGCTGGTGGAAATTCTGACCATGGTCTTACCAGGATCAGAGGTGCTTCTCAGATTATTGGTCTTTACCACAGATGACTTTCTCTGGATGTGCCTGGTAATCAGTTCCCTTTTTCTCTCTGAGTGCATGCATGTTTGTAGACATATCTATTCTTCATCTTATGTGAAGCTGCTAAAAGATTAGGGTAGTTACCTAGTGGTAACCCCTCATGAAATAATACTTTCAGCTAGAGTCTGCCTCAAACAACCGAAGAAGTCTGTATTTGAGACTTCAAATTCTAGCATAAAGAGTGATTCCATTCTAGTTTCCCTAAGAATAGTAATAGCCCACCTTTCTGTTTTAAGCTGGAGTTAAGAGAAACACGTAGTAAACTCTCCCTGTCTCCCCAAAATCTCAGACCCCGGGTGCAGCAGGTACAAGTATCAGGAAGAAAAATAATTTGAATGGGTAAAAAATGCAGTTCTTTTTCCAGACACTTGAACAATCTCACAAAGATTGACTTCAGCTTCTTAAAACGCATTGTTGCAGACTTGGCAAGCTGCATCTTATTTTTGTGTCTCATTCACTCTTCAAAGCATGCTTTATAGTGTTTGCTATTCTATGATGAGCTGTTATATGCAGGTCTGTGGTGCTAAATCCTATAAACATTGCTTGATGGATTACAGTTTGTAAACAATTTTCCCCCCAAAATTCCATTTGGCTTGACTAGAGATAAGACATCAGTGTGTTGGAATATATTTCCTCCTGAGATGTATTGCTATTTAATTAAATCTTTTTTATTTCTTTCACATGTGAAATATGAGCTCCCTTGTATTAAAAAGGGGAGAGAAAGCATCTTCCTGTAATTACAGGGCTTAAACCCTGACAGAGAAAAGACATAGACCTTTCAGTATATCACTTTTCCTTTCCTGCTTAACTGGGGTTTTTTTGCAGGTTTTTGTTCTGTCTGGCTGAAAGCTACCAAACTTCATGGACAATTTTTTCTACCTCCACAGTGTCCAAGTAACATCTGTCTTCCAGAAGCAGTTTTAAATGATTCAGGAGGCATGTCATGTCAAGCAAGTTCAAACAGGTAAAACATCCAAGCAAATTCAAGGCAAGCGTACAGGAGTTGAGATTACTGATGGGAAAAGATAGTCAACACATGTACAATAAAGCCTAAGTATCAGTCTTGCTGCACAAATGAAGGTCAAGTTCATAACATTTTACGGAAAATCTATTGTGTGCTGACAGTTGGGAACCAAGTGTGTGCTTTCGATGGCTTTGAGCCCAGATGTGGGCTGTTATAATATCAAAGACATCCTTGTATGCTAGTTTGAACACCCCTTTATTGAACTTCATCTTACTCAGCCTCCAAGACTTTACTCTTAAGAGGAATGGAGGGACTTTCAGAACTCAGTGGCCTTGTTTCAATCTAATTTGGGTGGAAATGTCCACATGTGATGCTCTTGAAGTAGCTGCTGACAAAACATGCATGTGGTTAGGAAGACTGGGAGAACAGAGCATTAGTGAGGAAAGAGAGAGATGTTCCACTTAAATAAGAAATTGAACATAATATCCTTTGCATTACACTGTTTTATAACTTTTTGGATTAATAGAAAAGCTTACCTCTGAAGTAAATTTTTTTTCAATGGGAATAAAAACCTGCAGATATTTTTTTCCTGCTTTCTGAAGTCTGTTTATAATAGGAAATCTAAATTCTTGAAATACAAATTTAAATTGTAAATAACAAGTTGTGATTTTGCAGAATTTTTTGACAATTCAGTTTTCTGCAATTTCACATAAGCTTACAGTGACCTGGAGCAGGACTATGTAGGAATGTTTTCTGAATTGTTGTCTAGACCGAAATAACTCCAAACTTACTTGTGCCTCAAGAAAGGTATATCTGGCCAGGTGTATATATGCATTATTTTAAGGTATGAATCCATTTAAGTGCCTCTTACCATGATTATTTCTCTTCGTGGCCTTTACTTTAGCTTCTTATGGATTGTTTTATCCTCCTTGGAGCTGACTGAAGCAGCAGATTTACCAGAGATCTAGGACCTGAGAGTTATGAGCCTCACTGTCATAAATGATCATGTTTCCAGGGTCACAAGGGATCTGATAAATACTATGGGTCTGAACTAGGAAAGTGTTAAAGGAAGTAGCAGCTTTCAGGACTAAGAGGCTGTGATCTGTGGTGAAGATCTCTGCCAGTCATCCTCACAGGGCTGGGTTGGATTACTTTACTGGTAGTTCCTGAACCATCCTACAACCCTGTGGATGCCCTTTCCCAGCATGCATGGTTGCATCTTACTGCATGCTGCCATCATGAAACGTCCTAGGCTGTTACGTACATACACTTTAACTGTAAACTGTAAACTCCTGTAAGCCCATAATGTTATTTTTCTTCATTTGTGTTGTTGCAGTGCTTTGAGATCCTCCTTGAAATATGGATTCCCACTGTGCTTCCTGCTGGCTGTTCTTATGTTGTAAACAGGACAGACAAGTAAATGGGGAAAAAACTGTGTACAGAAGGAAAGTTTTGATTTAGAGAGATTCATCCACCTGTCCAAGGCACAAACCAATCTCTAATACTACTTACAGCTTGAGATCTTCTCTTACTTGTGGTAGACTAGTCCCGAATCCTACAGGAGGAGTTGACTTCAGTCCCCAGCCAGCTAAAGATGGATTTATTTTCTGCCAATACATCAGCAACTTCCCAGTGCTACAAATATAGAATAAATATGTAAGTGTGTATCTATATATGCAGCTATAGTACAGACATGTTTAGTGCTTACAGGTAACATTTAAAGAACCAAAATATTCCTGGTCATAGGATAGAAAGTTTCTCATAATCTAAGCCTTGGATCATGCCCGACTTGGTATTTTGAGAACCATTTCTAAGTGCTGAGAAACTCTGTAAAATCAGTGGATTTTTTTTTCTGCCAGTCTGCTGCCAAGACCTTGGATTGCTGATCCTTTCTGACCTGTTCTTTAAGATCTTTTCCTTTTGTCCTGTCATTCTCTGACATTCATAAAAGTGAAGCTCTATGTCTAAACCAGTGTTTATACATAAAAAAGAAATCATGGCCTGTCAAGAAAATGACATTCTCTTCCTTATCACATTCTATATATAAAAGGTTTTTTCCCAGCCCTATTTCACATATTAATTTTTTTACTATATTAATATTTTGCACTTAGTGGTTTTCAACTGAAGATCATAAAGCAGTTTGGAAGCGTATAGAAATTCATATTATGTGTTATGTCACATCGGAGACAAATGGACTGGAAAAAATTTAAGCCAAAGGCAGGGGCAAGTTGCCAAGGATTTTGTTCAGTAGCAGAATGGACTTGATAGAAAGGGATTTGGAAATGCACCAGCTATTTTTGACAGAAGAATTTGGGCTGCTGGTTTGAAGCATCTAGATCTGAGTGATGAACGTGTGATCTTGGCACTTCCCTTCCTGCCCTCTTCCTCAAGTCACTTGTGCACTGTCACCCCTGAAGACAAGAAACTGATGCTTTCTGACCTTTTCCATCTCCCCTGTAATTCCTGGCTTGTTGATACAAGGCAGGAAGATCAAGCACCTGTCCTGCAGTTTGGATGAAAGTGGCAGTCAATATGAACTGATTCTAGCAGAGCCAAGTATTTATTTCACTCTCTTTTGTAAATTAAAAACAAAAGTAGTATTTTATTTCCTCCCCTTCTCTTGCCATTTAACAGCTAAGGCTTTAACTATGCATCAACAATAGTTTTGAGAGACTGTTGATGCTGTTTATAGTGATTAGTTACCAAGTAAGCACAAGAGCTATGTTGGTATTGAGCTATCATGCATCGTGTGCAAAAGATGGTTTAATGCCATACAAAGATGTACTTTCCTATAGAAAAGTGGACCCTGCAAGGGAAAATGAGTATGCACCACAGGTGGTTGACTGATGAATTTTCAGATTTATTCATGGATCTTATACTCTGAAGCAGAGGTCATGACAGTCTCCCAACTGCACAGGTGAAAATAATCGTGAATCATCTTGGTCTACTATATATCCCTTGCTGGTGACAGACTGTATACACATCTAGGGCCCTTGAGATCTCATCCAGGCTTTTGTCCCACTGATTTTAATGCAGTGCAGATGATGACCTTGAAAGAAATTAAAGGACAAAATATATTTTAAATTTATGCCTCTATAAATACCTACACAAATATATAAATAAGATTTTTTAATATCAGCATGTCTTCTGTGCATTTTTCCCGCTTTCATGGGGTTCTGGTGAATAATACTGTACAAATGCAAGGCTGTTGTTCTCTTACGGGTATTAAAAGGATGTTAATGTTTTCCCTCGCTAAATTTTTTTTAGTGTCTTAATTACAGTAAATTAGAATAATTAGGGTGAAATTATATGAACCTACAATTCTCTATGGCCTTTATGCTACCTTTTAGAATGATAACAAATTTTAATGTAAATCATCAATATATTCTTACCACCTTTTAGTCTTTATAGCCAACTTTCCATTTCATAATTTTGCACTAGATAGAATTCTGTGCATTCAGTATTAAGAACAATATCATAAAATATTTCAGCTGGGCAAAGAATGTTAATTAAGTTTTCGGTAAACCATATTGCAGATAAAATTTAGCAGTGGGCAATCTCCTAATAATGGCTATCTATGTTAACATAAAATGAAATAGTTTTTTGTGAAACCTATCACACTTGAATAGCTTATTACTCACAAAATAATAAAACAAAATAAAATAAAAAAAAAAAAATGGAGTGTGCTTGAAATATAATGACCGTGACCGTACAAAGGAGCCACATGCTACAAGAGTTGTAATAGGAACTGGTCACATTCCTCTTCAGTTTAGGATTTTTTTAATTCCTTTTTAAATTAAAAGCATATCTACTCCTTCACACTATCTGCAACAGTTCTTCTCCAGTTTCATCACTGGATCAGTATTGTAGCTGTATGCCCTCCAGCACTGTGCAACATGACTAACAATCTATCACCTGAGATTAATTTCCTCTCTTATCCTTTCCTGAAGGACAGTAATTTTGTTTATAGTACTGTTATATTTTTAAGGTTTCCTCCCTCACAGTCTTTATTAGCACACATATTTTTTCTGCACATTCATGTCACACGAGTTGTGTCATTAATGTGCATTTTGCTACTGGAATGGAGTGTGGAAAGTCATGCAGCATCTCTGCTGCTATTTATAGAAGATGTTGAGAGAAATAGTTTACCTTTTTGGCATGGTCTTTTATTCCTGACTTACAGGGAAATGTTTCCTAGTGAAATGTCTCCCAGTGTCATACTATAGTCATCCTTATGCCCAAGAGGCAAATGACTAATGTGAAAAATACGGAAGGGGACTCTAATAGCCCCTTATAAAGGATTAAGGGAAAAGAAAGAAACCAAGGAAAATGTTTCTTTCCCCAGGGCCGCCCTGAAGGCAATCTACTTCAAGGCCAGTCCATGAAAACACAGAAATGTGTCTATGCCAGGGGAACCTCAAAGAAGCCTCCACAGCTTTAGACACAGTGAAGATAAATAATGGCAGGAAGACAATATCCAAATTCTTGTATGCTGGCCGGTAGATTATGGTCAGTTAAGGAGTTGAGTCCAAATCAAAACAGCTTATGAACAAACCCCATAATCTACTTAAAGCCTTGTAAGAAGATATTGTAAAAAAGAGATAATATACTAAAATTTAGATAATGTACTCCAATATACTAAAATATACTAAAATTTAGATAAGATACTAAAATATACTGAAAATTTTCCTTTCTACATGTTCTCATGAACACAACAGCAAGAAGATACCCAAACCTAACCTATGATAGTGTGTATAAATTTAGTTATGTGAAATGTATTAACCTCTGGAATGCATTTCCAAAGGTTTTGCTGCCAACTAAATCTCAGGTGGATTCCAAAACCAGACAATCACGTGATGATGAAAGTATCCATGATAAAATAATAAAAAAAAGGGGAATATATAAACCATTTTGAGAATAAACCTGACAGTATTTGGCTGGATTTAGCAACAAAATGCCATTTGAACTGCTCCTATTTTATACTGAGTATGGCTCAAGCCTCTCAGACATCTGTTATTTGCACTGCTGTAGAAAAACATAGATGAATGGATCACCAATTTATTTCCATATAGCTGCTGATGTGTTTCATTATTTTATGTGCATGTGAAAAAATACTAAATTTAAGCTAGACAACGAGTGAAACCAGTGTTTTAGTCCTGTATTATGGATGATTTTGAACTTGTTTCTTTGGATTAATGATAAATTCAGTTGACATAAAATTTTAGTGGAAAGTTCAAGAACTCCATGTGCAATTTAGCTGCAAAGTAGAAAGAGAGTAGTGGATACACAGAGTTAAAAATATTTTTTCCTCTGCATGTTGCATGGATATGGAAAGTGTCTGTTTTTACTATGTGAAATACTGCTGTAAATGGACTCAAAGAAAAGAAGAAATACATCTCAGTTGGAAGGTGGAGGATGAAGGTTAACTATGGAGCTGGTTTCTGAGCTGATGCCTGGAAGAATATGGGCTCTAACACTGCATATGCAGGACCATGAGAAATGTTGCAAGCCCTGAAGAGTATGGGAATGAGGATTTGTAGATTAGGTTTATGTTTTTGAACAGCTGCTGGGCACACTTAAACTTCAGATGGTAAATGCTATCATGGCAGAACATCCAAGAAAGAAGAATGGAAAAGGTTGGTCTACTTTAAATTTAATCAGTGGCTACTTAAGCCAGGATTCTGATACATTTGCATTAATTACTCTCAGGGCTCTTGTCAGTCAGGAGCTAATAAGGGGATGTAGAGCTGTCTTGTCCTCAAATGAGAAATCTCAGTATGGCAGTTCAAATCAACTTTGGGGCCCTCTAAAGAGCATATGGATACTTTATGTAGTATAGCAGATGGTAATTATGATTGGCATCACTCTTGCCCTTTAAATGGCATCAAAACAACGACTGCTCTCCTTATTCCCTGCTCATTCGCAGAACATCTGTTCCAATAAAATATGTTGTTCCTTCAGTTACAGTAGCTACTTTTAATGTTATAGACTACCTTCTATTAGTCAAATGGTGTTACGACCCTTAAAGGTCTTGTAGACATATAACCACAATCCATATAATGATTATTCACATTTTAAATAAGCTTAATCTGACTATGTACTTTCACCCTCAGCCTTCAGTTCTCACTACCTGAAGATGCATCGAAGCATAGGAAGGCTGTAAATGAGCTCGTGTTCCTTCCTTCCTTACTGTCTTTCCATTTTAATGTGCGACATGTGAGTCCAAAGAAGGCACTGAATCCTAAGACTCTTACAATAAAGTAGGTTTGGGCTTAGGTTGCGATGACATTGAAAGATAAGATGAGCTAAAAAACCTGAAAGAGAATACGAGAGACATGGGTATGGGCAATGCAGTGTTCCACCACTGCATACATACTTGGTTAACCACAAGTCTTGAGGAGATGAGCTGTACACACTTTTGCTCGCTCATGTGAGTTTAGTAATACACCACCATGATATTAGGACTGAGTATAGACTGTCATTAACTATTGCATAAACAGCACTACTAAAGGAGGTTTCCTAGAATCGGTAGGTTTGGGACATGAATGCTGATATTAAACATTATTGTCTGTACCTTTCAGCTAATACAATGTGATATAGCTAGATATAGATATGGAGTCTATATCTTTTCCAGCAGCTAAACTTTTATCATTTTTTTAATGCATCTAATCCTTGATGTGCACTCATATCAACTTTCTTCAGATAATTTTAATTCTATGGTATTTTGCGTAAGTCTTAATTTTTTATATATTTTTTTAAGTTAGTTGGGAATATATATTATTAACAGCCTGGCCAGGTATGAAAAGATACAGTAGACCAACACCCTCCTAGACACAGTGGTTTGCCAGTGTAGGGTTTATTTTGCCTGAAAGTGGAGATCTCGGTGAGGCAGGACCTTCCATTTTGAAAGCCACTCTACAGTCCTTCCTGCCTCAGTGTTTAGGCAGGAAGCCTAACTAAAGCCTGGCCTGGATTTGGTAATGGCTGCCTGGGACTCACCAGGATGAGAGAGATGTAATGCACGAAGGCATGCAAAGCTTGTGCAACAAAACCTCCATGTGCACAGACACATGCTTCTGCCCAGAATAACTATCTGGTGAGTGCATGTGACATGGTAAAAGGAGGCTGTTATCCATGTTGTTTCCTGACACTTTATTTTTGTCTCTCTTTACTTCCAAAGCTGCCCTATGCACCCTGTGGTGTACACAATGATCAATGTTGTGAGTAATTCCATATCACCAGAAACATAGGTGTTTCTGGCCAATTGTGTCTTACAATCTGTTTTGATCCTTAGCCAATCCTGTTTTGAGATACCCTGTGCAGTGTTAGTAAACCCTGAGTAGGTCTGTAAGTACTGATGCCTGCTCGGCTATAAGAATTGCTTGAGCTATGCTCTTTCCTGAGCTTGTCATTTTGTCCTCTGATGGATGGCAAAGAAGAGGAGAGTTTAAAAATGAATTCTATTTTGCCGCAGAGAACAATATGCAACGAAGGGACATTATCAGTTCTGATTTGTGTGCTGGCTGCCTGGAGTGTGATTGATTGCTAGCAAATCAAGGTATCATCCCTCTACTTGGGCAGATTCAGTGTCTAAGAAATATCCAGATTAAAGCACCCCCCACCCCCAGCTTCTCCATCCCCCATAGCCTCGTGCATAAGTGCTTATGATTAAGGGATAAAGTGTAAGCAGATTCAGCAATCAAACTGTGGAATAAGAAATGCAAAGATATGCCATGCCAAAAAGGGAGCAGCAGCATTTGTAAATATTTCCCAGCCTTGTTTCCACAGTGAGAGCACATTCTGTTCCCTCCCTGTTTTACTTTCTGGCCAGAAAGACGTCTGTAGAGAACAGTCAGCGGGATGAAGAATAACCAGTTTCTTTTTAATCAAATAATGGAATCTGCTTGCAGCAACAGATAAGCGGCCATTTTCCACAGCAGTATCTTTCAGCTGTTCCACCGAATATGTTGATTTCTATTCTTTCAAGAACATAAGAGGAACAAGAGCTAAAATAAGGAATGGGATGTGCCCAGCCTCTCACTGGGAAGTGAGCTTTGTGGGTTAAAGGAGAAGAGGAGTGTAACCATTAGGTAAAAAAATGGCCATCTGTCTCCTCTTAAATAGCACTCCCCCCCGCCCTGATCCTCAAGGTGCCAGAAATTAATTTAAATTTAAAATTAATTAAAATTCATGTGATCAGATATGGTATGGACTAACCACATAGTGCATAGGCAGCTGTGTGTTCTTGAAATATTCATGGTTTATTAAAAAAAAAAGGTTAGATTTTTCTCCTAAAATAATTAGACTTATGTGATCAGCCAGCATACATGTTCACAAAAGAATGTGTATATAAATATATATATATATATATATATATATATATATGCTTCTGACTGATAATGTTTGAAATTCATTGGTCAGTTCTAAATAAATTAGAAAGAAGGGCTGAGGAAGCAGAATTATTCATTTCCCAAAACATACTGTGACAATGAAGGGTTGGAATAGACAAGGGGCTTAGTTAACATGAAGGCAAGATGATAGAGTAGTTTCTAGCTTTTTTTTAACATGTACAAAAAAGTATGCAAAAAAAAGAAAGCATTTTGACTATGAATTTGGGTTTTGGTGTTTGCATGTTATTGGATAGCAAAGCGCTGTTTTCAAAATTAAATTAGAATATTATTCTTAAATGTATTTCAATATTTAAACAGGTTTTACAGTCTATAGACTCTTGCCACTGGGGAGACTTTAGTCCACTGTTGCTTTTGAATTTACTCAGTGGGGCAGATGTGCTTTATGATATGTCATTAATGCTTGTTTCTAAGTTCCCAGGCCTGGGAGCCAGCTGGAAACTATTGTCTTCTTCCCCCCTTGTACACTTGAGTTTCCTTTTTCAAGACAGTCTGGCAGTCAGGGAATGATGGTCCTTGGCCAGGTCACATTCTGGTACAGAAAAAGGATGTACCTTGGTTTTGGCTCAGAGTCCTGAACTGCACCACTTCAAGCAGCGTATTCCTGTCCTTTTGTGTAAGTGTGACCACTGAAATACAAACTGCCAAAAGCTGGAGCTGGTCTTGCAAAAATGGTGCATATGCTCCTAAAATCTTTAGACAAATTTTTAAGCCTTAAGTCTGAGGTAAATCTGAGCCAGAGCTCTCTGCTTGAGTGCAGGTATTTGGCTGCTTTCTGACCCTGGACTCTATTAAAGGCAATGGATCATACATAAGCTATTAATTTTCTACCTCATGAAACATCTTCTCCAAAGCCATTCTGAAATTTCAAAGCATCTGTTAACTCTTTGCAGTCTTAAATCTTTGTATATATTAGGTAGAGAAACTTAATATTTATAGTCATTTTTTAGCTTTATCTTTTTACTAAGTTTCATCCTTCACAAATCACTCTCCATTTTGAATATTTTAATTTATAAAAATACTATTGTTATTATTTGAATGGTTACAGCAGAACTATTCAGGTGTTTGTTTTTTTTTAATGAGCTAATTAATTTCAGGTAAAGATTTTTTCCCCATTAAACTAGTGTATGTATTTTTGATCAGCTGTGGGTAATTGAGATATTTAATAAATTCACATTTAATAAATCATCTTTCTGCAATTTTACACCAGCTTCAGGTCCCAGAAATGTAGGAACTGTGAAATCAGACAGTGGTCTCTAGGTAGACTAAACCTTGTGTCACCCTGGCTAAGAAGGACCCAGGTGAAAGCATGAGAGGTCAGAACTTGTCTTTTTGTGTAAGGGCACTTGCTTTGCAGCAGTGTTCAGGAGGCATTCCTGGGATGTGAGAGCCTGGTGTGTCAGACCATAATGTTACAAAACCAGGCAGTGCCTGCTCCACAGAGTCTGAAACCTGAGCTAAAGCCTTTTGAGGCAAAGAGCAGAATGGCATAATGTAAAGGGCTGCCCCCTTCTCCTGGTGCTTGGGTGAACCAAGGACTTGAACATTGGGGGAAAAAGAAGAGTCACTTCCATGGAAAAAAAAAAGCTTCCTACTGTCACACTGTGGATAAAAATGCTCAGAAAGGGAGGAGGCAAATCTTTATATTTAGCAGAAACATGAGTATTCTGGGAGCTTGAACGAGTCAGTGAAAGCAGGATTGTAGCACACTGTCCTGGTTTCAGCTGGGATAAAGTTGATTTTCTTCTCAGTAGTTGGTACAATGGTGCATTTTGGATTTGGTATGGAAATAACATTGGTAGTAAGAAGTAAAACACCAGTGTGTTAAGTAACACTCTAAATCAAGGACTTTTCAAGTTTCCTACACTCTGACAGTGAGCAGGTGCACAAGAAGCTGGGAGGGAGCAGCGCCAGCACAGCTGACCCCAACTGGCCAAAGAAATATTCCATACTATATGATGTCATGCTCAGCCTATAAAGCCAGGGGAAGAAGAAGGAAGGGGGTGTTTTTGGAGCGATGACATTTTGTCTTCTCAAGTAAGCGTTATGTTTGATGGAGCCCGGCTTCCCTGGGGATGGCTGAACACCTGCCTGCCCATGGGGAGCGGTGAATGAATTCCTTGTTTTGCTTTGCCTGTGCATGTAGCTTTCGCTTTACCAATTAGAGTGTCTTTATCTCAACCCACAAGTTTTCTCACTTTTACCCTTCCAATTCTGCCCCCCATCCCACTGTGGGAGAAGCAAGCAAGTGGCTGTGACGTACTTGGTTGCTAACTGGGGTTAAACCATGACACACAGAAAAGGGTTATTTGGAAGCAAAAAGGGAGGAGGAAGGCAGTACCTCCTTCATTATACAATTTGCTTTCCCACCTCCCTTGCAGTCTGCAGCAGTATGGGGAGACGCATAGGCCAAGAAATCCCCACTTTGAGCCCCAAAGCATTCCAACTATTTCTTACTGCAAGCATGGAAGCTGCCAGGAAGGACGTTCTCTTGCTTACCTTGAAACAAAAAAATAGTACTCTAACAAAAAAACCCAACAAACAAAACACCAAAACAAAATCCACAAAAAGAATTCTCTCAACCAAAAAGCTAAAACTTAGACTTGCAATAACATTAACCCAAATCTGACAGATTAAACACAACAGTTGCAGTGAATGTGAGAGGTGGGATGAAGTAGTTTGGTTGAAGTGGAGTACTCAGTTTGGAAGACAGACGTTTAAACATGATGATGATTAAATCCTCACTTGTCCCTGGTACATCTCCAGGTGTAGACAAGGTGTAAGCTGTGACTGCAGGCAGTGCAGGATTGCTAGAGGTATGTCACAGAGAAATCCCACATAAGCAACAAGAAAGCAGAAGGCATGAAGCTTGGAAAGGGCTTGTCAACCCTATCCCTCACTGTGTTCTCTGTTTCATGAACACCAAGTTTTGTTTTTATAAGGAAATCTTACTTTCTGTCACATAATATTTTTTGTTTGTATACAGCAGATGCCAGGCACAATGAGAGTGCTGGTCCCTGTCAGACTGTGCAGTAGGACCTCCCCACAGGACTGTGTCCCTCACAGGCAGCTCTCCCTCTGTCTCCCCACCTCATGCGCTTTCTCAGGTCTGAGTTAAAAAAAGAGGGCTCTGGTTCCCTAGACTACTGGAATTTTCACCAGGAGAATGGGAAAGAAGAAAGTAGACCCTGAAATATGGGCAGCTCAGCCTTCTGCTGAACATGAACTGGAAAGCCCCTGACAAACACTTGTCAGTGTTCATTTCCAGGTTCTTAATTTGACAATTCTGTCTTCAAGCAAGCTCTGTTTCAATGTTTCTCATTAGAAAATATGTCTTTCTTGTGAACAACAGCTACCTTTCTTCATTTTCCATGTTGACAAACTCTGGAGTGAACTGGGATTTCAGGTCTGCTGCACCTTTCTGGCAAGGCCCAGTCTGTGTCAGGCTGCTCTGTCATGTTCACTGGTGACTTCTTCTCAGAGCTAAGTGAGTGTCTAGAATGAGATTCTGCCCATAAAACCACATTTTGAAAAGGAACTGGGAAGATGAGAGGAGGAGAAAGTGCCTCTCATCAATCTTCTGGCAAGATATTAACTCCCAGTATACTTACACCCCACAGTTTATTTTGAAGGAGATCAATAACAGTACATAGAATTGGAAAGCAGTTTTTCTTTGAGAATGTTTTATTCTGTGTGGTTTTGCCTGGGAAAAAGTAAAATGTGAGGTTGGAAGCACCATTTCCACTCACACTCCTAGATCACCACCTTTTCGAGAAGCATTTTACAGTTGTCTGGCTGTACTCTGTGGAGATACCTAGAAAGTATAGCGTTACTTAACAACAAATCATGGTCTGTGAGGAAAGCCTGTACAAGATAAATCCTTCTGTAGTACCTCATCAAGATGCACTCCTGGTTCACTAAGTCATACATAGTCATACAGTTTTTAGTTTCTTATTTCTTTAATTTTTCATCTTTACTACAGGGATCTCCATGAAGAAATGTGGATTGCTCGTTATCGTTTTCTACCCATTTAGGCGGGTCTGCTTCCTGTGTTGATAAGGGAAAGATCATTTTGTCTGCTTAAAGCACTCAAATAACATTTCCCTGATTTTGAGTTCTTGTAACTTTTGCCACCTTAGGTAAAACTGACGGTATGCTGTAGTTCCATAATATTAGGCTGGTTTTATTTCAAAATTTTCTTGCCTGTTGATGTTTTAAGTCAGACCTTAATGCTTTAAGTGTAACTGTGTGTCGCAGTCTACACTTCTCTGAGCACTGATACTAATACTGTAATAGCATGTGTAAATACATTTATGTTGTTGTATAATAATTTATCTTATACTGGCTGTAACTGATTTTTTTTTATACTTAAAAAAATAGAGCTAGAAGAAGCATAGAGTAACATGAATACAAACCTCACAAAGTTCTAAATCTAGACCTGTAATAATTTTTGTCATATTACTTGCTTGGTCATTAATTATGCCCAGAGTGTTCTTTCTTCAGAATTATAAGTCCCTGTACTGATTTACAGCTTCTATAGGTGGTTAATCTTTGATTCCTAATTGCATCTTGGCCATATATATTTCAAAAGTAACTGCTTTCTCCCCAGATCCCACAGATGTTTCAGAATTTTCACTGTAAAGTCAGCAGTTGACAAAATTTCACTGTAAATCTTTCAATTGTATTTTAGATATTTTCTGCGTTCCCAGAATGAATTATGTTATCCTGAGACCTCAAGTGCAATGAATCTGATCAGCATTCTATCAAATAACTAAAATGTTATATTATCGGCTAACTTGAAATTGCTGAAAATATTCTACTAGAAGCACACCTCACTCCATTTGGTTTTAACCCTCATAATTCTGGTGGTGATAAGATTACAATTTTTATACCAGGTGTATTACAAATATATGAATAATAAAATATACTAGTTTTCAATACTTGACCTAATTTCTTTTGAGATGAGTTTAAAGCATTAAAAAAAATTTAACTTTATTTCAGCATGCAAATATGAGGTTTTGTCTCCTTATCTTAACCCTGTGGAAATATGCATTGCTTCCTGTTTGTCTTTCAAGGCAGACTTTGCTCTCCAAATTTTGTATTAATGGTTCTACATACATCCTAATGAATGAGCTTTTTTATCACCGTACTATCTGACTCCACCAATATTAATCAATTTATCCATTATTTATGGATTAAGACCTGCGAAGGCTGAAAGCAAATACTAAAATCCCCTCTCTCCACTGTCTCCCCTAATGACAAAAAGCCCCAGTGATGACTAAGAGATCAGATGATGAAGCTGTGAGTCTTTATTTCTGGGGAAAGCATGAGAGACTCAAAGCTGAGTTGTACTGTCCCTACTGCTACGGTAGGTGACAAGAGAGACTGGTGGGCAGAGCAGAAGGGACAGGAAATTAGGGCACACATGAAATCAGGAAAAACAGATCAGTGCAATAAGAGCATACAGTGGAAAAGGAGCAAGCTTAATTTTTGGTTTTAAGTTTGGCAATTCTGTTTTTCAGTACTTTCTCCTGAAAAGAGTTAGCTGGGAGGGCAGAACTCACAAACAGATCTGCACATTCCCATCCCAAACAGACTTTTCCCCAGCTTTACACTGGAAGAATATCTAAACCTTCCACTATTTTGTTTTGTTTTGTTTTTTAATTTTCTTTTCTAAATCTTCGGTGATGCTTTAACAAGGAAATTCAAAGACTAAGACCCTAGAGTGTTCTCCTTCAGCAAAGGACATGCAGGTGTTGTTCTGTTCTATTGGATTGTGATGTGTCTCATGTAGCAAGCAAAAGGCTCACTTGCTCTCACAGATGCCATCCTCACAGATGTTTAATCAAAATTTCTTATTTCTAGGAAAAATTTACTTGAAAAAACCTGTGCTTTTTATCTGTATTTTCTAAGAAAAGTTTGCCAGACATTTCCAGAACAGCTATACTGAAGAGGATCTAAAAGTTTAAGTACTTGAATATCATCCAGTCCATGACTTCACTTCTTTCCCAGCCTAAATGATATGGATCTACTAGACTGGATCCACTAGGCTGTTTTTTCTGTATACTAGCATGTCGACACTTCTGCTACACTATCTGGTCTTTCAGGAACTGAGATCTCATTTTATGCTGTACCTGTGAATTCAATCATGTTTTGATCACTGTGATAGGAACACAAATGCTTGTCTTCAAACTTATTTACTATCAACTGCTTTTGTAACATCTTTATTATTTTTAAATTATCTTTTGCAATATGTACCCTAAAGCTCATAGAAGATACTGGGAATTTTTTCATGACTGAGAAGCAGTTCTAAAACTAGGGTTTTGGAAATATTAAAACAGTGCAGTTTAAGTGTTTTTTTTCTTTTCTGACACTGGAGTATACTATCAGTGCAATCATTATTTTTGGCGCAACCATAAAAATGCAATGTTCATAAGTAAAGTGTAACTGTTAATGATGCCATGGTTGTTTTGCTTGGGCTAGTAGTAACCTGATAGTTTTGTCTTTAATCAGCTTAGACTCTCACTGAAGTTTTGTTGAAGAAAACTAACAAGTGTGCAAGGAACTGTATCCTTGTTATTGTACAGACTTTATACAGAAACAAAGGAATATATGTGTGTGTGTGTATGTGTGTGTGTATTTTTACCAAAAAGTATTTACTGGGCTAGCCTTTACTAAATCCCAGGGCCTTTCCTCAGACTTTTAGAGATTAGATTTCCTCTTGGCATGTGAGCAAAAGCAGGTATTAACAATTCATGGCACCTACCTTTATTTTTCTCTACAGCTCCTCTATTCACACTTTACATGCAGAAAGTATATATTGTCTGAAAAGGAAAGCCAACATTAGAGGGAACTATAATGTCATTCTATACAATTGTTCTTTTTCAAAATGGTGCTATTTAAGGTGTTATTACACCTGGTGATTTTGGTGTTTTGTCTTTGTGTTATCTGAGTTTACTTCCTTCTCATGTCAGTTGCATTGTGTCATGATGGGTATAGAAAATATTTTAATAAGAATTATATTTTATAGGCAGGTTTTGGGGTGAATGAACAGTGTTGGATTTGTGTTCATTGTAAAGTCAGTTCTCTTGAATTATTGACTGGCAAAGTATTCCAGCTCTACTGGAAAGTGGAGCAGGTGTTGAGGTACAACGTGAGAAGTTACATCCCCATCTGTCTGAAGTTCACCGTGGTGCCCTGAGGCTACTCTGTTCTTCGCATCCACTCCTTGTTTTCACAGTGGGGACCAGTGAATGAATCAAACTCATATTGTATGTAAGAACATAAGACAGTTGAAAAATATGCTGTAGATCCATAGCTGCTATGGTCTCAGGTAGCTTCTCCTAAGTCAAAGGAAATATAGCTATTCCTGTGAAAAAAACCACCTTGATGCTATGCATCTCCTTTTCTTCTGTCTTGTGTGTTTTCTTATGACTCTGGCAAAAAAAACCCTAAGATTTAATATTCTAAATTTATTGCTTTTCAGAATTTTTTTTTTGGTGGCAAGTCTGAGAAAAACTCAGCAAATTCTCTTTCACTTGAGTGCTTGCAAAAGAGCTATTCTTACTTTTAGTTATACTAAAGACACAAGTCAGGCTCCTCCTGCTCCTTATCTAGTAGCTCTTGCAGTATCTGGAAACAGAGAATCGTTTAGGTTGGAAAAGACCTTTAAGATAAGTCCAACCATTAAGCCAGGACTGCCAAGCCCATCACTAAACCATGTCCCTAAGCATCACATCTACATGTCTTCTAAATACCTCCAGGGATGGTGACTCAACTCTGCAATAAATCCTTGAAATACGTGTTTTTCATGTATTGACTTTGTACCTGTTTTTCTTTTCGTATCTTAACTCCATTAGGCCAGAAGCTCCATATTTATTTTTTTTAATCTCTGGCTTTGAGTAAGATTAAGTCTTGGGATATCTACAAGTAGATTTTGCTTCCACAGTGCATAAAAGAAGGTAAATCTTTATGCAAATTCTTTCTTGTACTTCCTCTATGGAACTGTTGCTCCAGGGAACAATCTTTCTGTTTGCTCAGCCATTCTGTGATGCTGTGATTCAGAACAGGCAAGGGGAAAAAAAAAGTGCAGGTTAGGCTGGGTTAGGTTTCAGAACCTGTACAGTCCCTGGATGACAAAAGAAGTCTTTGTCAAGCACATACATGTTTAAGAAGGGCAGACCACTGAAATTACTGGGATAATGTTAAAGGTCTTTGTAAATTAATTCACTGAAAAGATGCTTTTTTTTTCACACACCCCACCCCCCACCCCCCCCCCCCCCACACTTTGAACCTAGTCTTCACCACAATTTTTATTTTGGGAGCATACAGGTTTTTAGGAAGTACTTTTGGAAATGACAGAGTGCAATGCATACTTGCATGCAGTAGCATTCCTGAAAGAGGTTCCTGTCGTAACAGTGGCATGTCAAGTCTGCTTCTTGGCTGCTCTGTCTCACATTGGACTTAGTTACTGTATGCAACTGAATAAAGACCTAAGAGGAACTCTGATGCAACTCATTCCTTCCCTATCAAATACTCCTATATTCAGCATATTTTTATTTTCATAAATATAAACACTGGTGTTTATATTTATATATGTATATATAAAATATATACACTGGAAGAAAACCTAATCCACCATCTCCAGCTGTAGTAATGATAATGTAGAAGCTCGTAATGATTACCATAAGCCTGGTTTGTCTTCCTCAGTTCTTATTGTGTGAAATATCTTTGTACTTCTACCTACAGAGATAATATATCAAAATCCTTATGATAATTCTTCCAAAACAGAGTAGGTCTGCTGTTGTTAAAGAAAATCAAAATTTATTACTTATTTCAGAAGGAATTGGTAGTCATCATTTCTTTTGCCATCTTTTCTTTCTGGAAACCAAACCCAGCTTTTGTAGACAACAAACATGGCTACTGCTGGCTAGCCAGAGAAGTTTTATGGCTGTGCTGTGTCCACTTCTGAGTGAGAGCTTCATACTGCCTGTTTCTTTCGTCAGCAGTGCACTACACAACTCCTCACCTGAGATTAGTTTACAGTGATTGTTTTGGTGGTGGAAATGATTGCTTTTCCAGTTATGAAACAATCATCCCAGACTATATCCAAAGAGGAAACGCACCTTCAAGAATAAAAAAGAAGTCCTTGTTTCAGACCAGCAGGAAATAAAGGTAACAGGAATAGCAGGAAAGATGAGGACTGGAAAGAGACAGGTGGGAGAGGGAGAACTGAACGATTGACTGTTTGGCTTTGTGGTGCTTCCTGCAGTTCCCTGGCTTCTTAGTTCTGTTTATGTTAGTGCTGTTGTGTTGCCTGCTCACTTTTGTTTTGGAAGGGTTTATTTTCTCCAGTGGTTTATCTTGTGCAAGCAACCCACCTGTGGGCCAAACTGAGAAACAAGGAAGGGAAGAGAAGGTACAGGCAGCAGAGGGGAAAGTGAAGGGTGTGACTCCCAGCACCAGCCTCGGTCAATATAAACTGTGACAGCATTTCATGCAGTGAGACAAGAGCAGGAGAACACAGCCCTGCAAAAGTTCTGCGTTACTGAGTTGTTTGTTAAGGTCTGATTTTCCATGAATGCAATTGATCTAACTCCCAGTTCCTGAACTCCAGAAAAAATTTTCTCTATTGCACTGCAGATATGGCATATAGCAATAAAGAAACAACAAAGGCCAAGATGGTCACACTTACCTCCTCTCGATACTGGTTACACACCCATGGACTGCAGCTGGGTTGCAATTGGTCACCGTTTGACATAGAGTCAGGAGAAATTAACAGTCTCAGTAGCCCTGGCAGACTATGAGTGAAGAAATACTGGAGCTGATGGTAATCCTTTTTTTCAGTCTTAGTGACACGTTATACTCCTCTAGGAAGAATGTCTGGATCTGGGAAAGGTCATTGCCAGGGGAAGGAGACCATGCCTACTTGAGGAAACAAATTGAGCCTCTCCAGACAAGGGGAATTTCTGGGGATCACAGGCTGTGGTGAACAAGAAAAGGGTTAGAGGCAGACCATGGTGGTCTTGACCAGGAAAGGTAGAGTCTCCCCAGGTACCAAAGCAAAATGGGCATTGTGATCCAGCTCAAACCTGAAATAAATCTAGTGAAGAAGCAAGGACCTGCTCACAAGGACAATGCTGGCAGAAGAGTTGTGTGTCAACCCTTTCTATTTCTACTGTCTGACCTAACCATTCTAGCTTACAAGGTGAATTTTCCTAAACCATATTTTAACAAAATCTGGCTTACTGAACTGAAAAGCCTTTTGTGCTTTCGGGGAAGCAGGCTGTAGGAAGAAGTTTAGCTAGATCAGTCTCAAAGCCCTGGCTGACCTGGCATCCTAACATGATCCCAATTGATAGACAAGAACTAGGAACTCAGAGTTTTTACCAACAGTTTACTGTATGTTGTAATGCACCTTCAGGTCTAATTTTGCCAGTGATTCAGACCAAAGACTTGCTAAAGCATGTATGGGCTCCCACGCATATCCTTTGTATCCTTTCCATAGGAACCAACAGCACACAGCACCGAAGCGTTTCCACCTCACATCTGGGACACAGATGAGGCATGTTTCTGGATTTGGGCTCCGGGAAACACTCCTGCATCCCCTTGTTTAGGTACTGACAGTGCCATCAGAAACATCTTCAGCTTGAACATGCATACTGGGATGGGAATACAGTGTACTTTGCAGTACAAGCACAAAGGCTTTTCTCTGGCATGGCAAGAAAAAACACTTCTGCACTTCTGCATTATTTGGGATTTTGGGGAGGAGGGGACACAACTAATTTCTGCAAGAAAAAAATATGTGGGGTATCTTACTTTTATAGCAAAATTAACAAACACACATCCCAGAATTTTGCCAGAGATTAGATGGGTGAGGTCATTTCCTAGGAGAAAAGGAGAAATCTGATGCATTAACATGTGTAACACATAACGCATGTTTCCAAGCTGAATGCTTTCCTCTAACACTAAACAAAGAGGTTGTACAAGAAAAGGAATAATTTTAATTATACTGTGTTGCTCTGTCCACCAAGAAGTTATCTAGTATTTAAAGAAAAACTGTGCCAGGGTGTGTGTTTGGTTTTTTTTTGTTTTTTTTTTAAATCTTTTTCTTCTATATGGTTATCAAAAAACTTTAATAACCTTTTAAAGTGTAATTCAGGGAGCATATAAGCATAAGGCAGTTTCAAACTGCAAAACTCAATCTGAGCAAACCAGACCATGAAATAATGCAGTGTTATTTACTGATGCTTTAGGAAAACGAGCACTTTAAAATCTTATTTAAAAAATGAAGACTGCATGCTTGTGAAGAATAAATTCAGAAGGGACCCCCCCCCCCTCCACAGCCCAACCAAATAAAGCAAAGTTTGACCATCCCAATTTTAGACTAAAGGAAGCCTATAAAGAATAATAATTCATTGGTGCCTATAAAGAATAATAATTCATTGGTGAGCTACTGATCCAGGGTAAAATTGAGATACCTAGTGGAAGAAAGACTGATTTTGTGACTTTTGAGGGAAAAGAGAAAAATCCTGTCACATGAGAAAAGTGCAAAGTGAGAAATATCTTCATGGTCTGGAGAGCTGAGCTTTGCTTGGAGAAGATGGCAAGGTAGGTCGTGAGGTAGACGCATAGTTGTGCCCATGCCAATTTTCAGTCACATTTGTGCTGAAAAAAATTTTTTTTACTTGATTACAGTGACAGAAATATACTGAGAAGATTGTTGCTTCTTTTAAAGGCTGAGTGGTTGCTACTGCAGCTGATGAAACCCATACTTTTGTGTATGTGTGTGTAGCAAAGGTCGCATGGGCCACGCAGCCCCACAGCAGCCAAGGTCCTATGGAGGACCTGTTGTAGCCCACAGCAGAAGTGTGAAAACCAAGTTGCTCTTCTGTCCTGGTATGTAAACTGTTGGTGTGTGTGGTGGGAAACTGTTCACACTTAATAGGAGCTAGGCAGGGGAATCAAGGCTAAAGTAAAGTTATTGTTCAATAATTATACAAGGTAAACAAAATTTGGTTGGTCTGTGATGGAGAATAGTGGGGGAACTCTGGACACAAAGCCACTCATAGTGAAGTAATCCTGTCAATAAGGTCAACATTGGCTGGGAAATGGTACTAGAAATAACAGATTTGGGTAGTATAGCAAAACTGGGAGAAATAAGGAAAATGCAAATAGGAACACACTGTTAGGAGGAGCTCAGGGGGAAAGCAAGGGTGTAAGGATGGCAAAGATGTGAGTCTGAACTCAGAAAGAATAGGGAATAAGTTTGAAAATTGTGTGTGTGTGTGTGTGTGTGTGTGTAAATATTAGAAGAGTAGATCTTTAACTGGCAGGAGTGTGGATGCAAACAGCCAGCAGGGATGCTGACTTGCATGCCTCAGCTCATCAGGATGCCAGAGGGACCTCCGGCTCTGTGGACGTGCTATTCAGACTTGGTGTAGAGGGAAATAGATTTGCACTTCTGTACTTGCAAAAGTGTAATTCAGTAGTGCACAGGTATGTGATTCATTTAGACTTAAGAGCTGTAATTAACAGCTTTACAGTAAATTGTAATAGTCTGCATTATTAAACAATTATTGTTATTGCTGAGATCATTTATTCTTTTGTTGCTTTACCAATTTCCTCCTAATTTGCTCATTAATCAATAAACATCTTAATCAGTTGGCCTCAGTCACTCCACAGCCTCTGATTTAGCTGTGAGAGTGTGATGCCTAGGTTGCAAAGGAGTGTTGGAAAGGATGTTACCCCTGGGGCTAAATGTGTATCACTTTTGGCCAGGGGTCCTCAAACTGTTTAACCAGGGGCCGGCGCGGATGCAGTGGCAGGCAGTCATCTGCGGCTGCTTGGTTTCCCCCCCCCAGCCCCTGGTGGGGGGGAGGGCGGGGGGGTTCTGTAAATACTGGGAGCCAGATTGAGGACCCTGGGGGGGTGTATCAGGCCCATGAGCCACAGTTTGAGGACCCCTGCTCTAGGGGATCAGATGTGTCTCACAGAGCAGTCTGATGAAGTCCACCTTCACGACGGTACCTCCAACTTGGCTTCCGCAGTCAGGAACAAGCATAACCTAGTGCCTGGGAAAGTAAGACCAAGCCTTCATCTCACTGTTTAAGACTTGTGCTGCTCTTAAAATGAAGATGTATTTTTGCCATGAGCGAACTTCAGCTAATGATGCATTTGAGAATGAACGTTAGCTGTCGTGCAAAGCAACACACAAACAAAACCCCAGTCACTTCTTGTTCCTCAGGCAACATTTTGCAGCATTTCATTCAAGATCAGATGCTACATTATTCTGGGACTCTTGTATCAACTGATGTAATGATGATTGCGCTATGGACTTTCATAATAGTGGCTAGAGAGGGAAACTCATTTGGTGGGATGTGAAGTGGCTCTGGCTGAATTTACCTGGCTTTCACTCATTTGTGTTAGTCAGGGGGTGACCTGCTCTGTTTTTACACACTTTCTTACACTCCTTACAGTCTCCGTTATGCTCCTTCTGAGTTAAAATTATTCCACAGATACAAAACTCGTGTTAGTGTGTTAACTGCTTCAGTTAGGCTTTTTCTGCTTTTAAGGACTTTCTTTTTTTTTTTTTTTTAACAAATGAGAATTACTTTTAAATACATTTAAAGACTTTAAAATACTTTTAAAGACTTAAAGTTTTTGATTTATAAAGAGAACAAAGGATGGGACAATGACAGGGAAGAGAGGTTTGGGAGAATTACTTGAGAAAGAAGTAGACCTGCATTTGATACAGGTTGGCTGCCTATAATTTCCTTTCTGCTAGATGTTCTTAGGTTTACAGTGTTAAGACCCCTAACTGGCTGCATTGAGAATCTTCTTTTAATATTACTTACACTGAAATTAATAAATAAATGTATATACAATGCTAATGTGAATGCATGGTTTTGCCTTACTTTTGGGTGCTTTTAATGTTTTGTGTGCAGTTAGAAAGAAAACACCTCTGGCAAAAAAAAAAAAAAAAAAAAAAGCATACTGTTAGCAGCAATAGTCTCAGGTAAGCCCATGTGAACTTGTACTTATGTTCTGCTTTAGACTCTGCTGTTTGGATTTTGCACATCCCTTTTAAATCCATAAAGGACAAGAAGAGAGATGTGAGGTGTGTGCTGTTGGCTAATAACCTGGAGCCATTTCAGATCAGATGGCAAACTGATAACCACAGCTACCGGGTTGTTTCTACAGAGACCAAAATGAGAAGCAGAACTGGTAAATGTTCTGGTTTGAATGATGAATCTTTTGATGTGGTATGTCAACATGAGGTTTTGTCTCCTTTCTTTTTCCTCCAAATGTTTTTTCATGTGCAGTCTTTAACTTTTGATCTCAACATACTGTTTAGTGTGGGTTTACATGTATGTCTGGTACCACTTTGTACCTGAACCCCCCAAAATAGAGAAATGATCCTTGCTAGGCAGCTTAATTTAAAATTTGTTTTATATGCAGAAACAAAGTTAGTCCAGCTTTAAAGTTATGTAGTTGAATTTGATCTTACAGGACAGCTCATCACAGAACAAAAGGATTTTTTAGACACCTTGGTTTATTATAGAGGGTATAAAAACCTTCATGCCATTCAGCCAAATCTCATTGCAAAGTTTTACAGACAAATTTTGTGTGAAACCTCTAACGAAGTTCATGGCACACTGACAGAAGTATCTCTCTGGGAGAGGACTAAATGAAGGTAGTGGCAGACAGAAAAGAATTTAGACCTTGTGTTTACACACATCTTTAATGGGGGAGGGAGTGGAAAGAACTGACTTGAAAGTCACAACCATTAAAGAGCCAACAATAAAATAAGTGAGTGGGACAAAAATTGGAGTGTGAATATGTGTGCATATAGGTGTGTACTAATTCAAGGTGTGTTGTGGCAGTTAATTAGAGAATTAGTGACATCATTTGCTAACTATAGACAGCTAATAACCAGTGGCTGGTGGAGAAAGATCACAATTGGATAGTATGCCCAGTATAAAGACATCAAGAATCTCATCAGAAGTGTTATCACAAAGCTCTGTAAACTTTTGGAAGTCTTTTCCATATTTTGCATCAAAAATAACAGTTTTTGTAAAGTAGAAGAAAAAAATTGCTCACAAATTTACAATATTTATAAAAAGTACTCAGTTGTCATTATCCTTCAATAATTTGTCTGTTTTTCACTCATCTGTAAAGATAATAACAGCCTGGACTCTGTAACAAGAACTGCTCTTAATGAATGATATTATTTTCATACTGTGCATTTAGTCTTTTCTACAATTTTTAAAATTCTTAATGCAATTTTTGGCAACAAAAGGAGATAGTTATTATATGGGACCTCACAGAGTTATTGGCTTCTACTAGAATGAGGATCATGTATAAACAGTGTACAGATTCTCTTTGTATGTCTGTGTAATTGCTAGATCATATACAAAACCTTTTGTTCAACACAGCACAAACAAGTAACATCTTTGCTCTTCAATCCAAATGACTGTACAGAAGGCAGTAAACTCTGCCTTCAAGAACTGGATTTGCAGCTCTTGCTTCTTACTTTTTCTTAGTTAAAATACACATGCCATAAAATTCAGAGCTTGGCCTGTCTACTTACAATCAATAAAATACATCAACCTCTGCATGATTTAACTCTAATCTTCTATCAGCCTTAGGCAGCTTCTCTGTTTGTAGCTCTTTTTAATATGTAAAAGAGCATAACTGATTTCTTTCCATGAATCTGAGTGTCTGAAAAAACCCAGTACCTTCAGTAAGCTCGCTTTATCTTTAGATGAATTCATTTTAGGACAGCCTCACTGCATGACAGTATTTGGAGTAAAAAGCTCAAACTACCCCAGAATGGAATCTGAGAGGCAGATGTTGGAGGGTTGATTGGGATAGCAGCAGAACTGCTTCAATCATCAGACCAAACCTAAGGCTGCTAATTTAACATAAATAAGGTTAATATACTGCTTCATATCCCCAGGATGGATAGTCTCACCTTTTCTCTCATTTTTCATCTATCTTTGTAATCCTTTAGAGTTTTGTTTCCTTCCCCGCCGCGCCCCGCCCCCCCCCCCCCCCCCCCTTCATTATTGGTATAAGCAATAACACACATTTTTCCAACCTTTAATTCATGAGAGGCTGACTTTCACCTCTCTCTGGGGGTTTCAGGTATCTTACACAGCTCTTGAGGCGTCCTGCTGAGCAAACAATCACTACAGCACATCAGGAGCAGATTCAGCCCTCTGCTGCTCTCAAGAAAACTGCTGAAATGTACTGATCACTCCTTCCTCATTTCTCTCATTGTGTGCTCAGATCTAGAGAGTCCTTTATATTCATGTTTTGAAATCCCTGCACAGGAGCCATTGGACCAGTTCCGAAATCATCAAAGCTTTGCTGCTTTGGGCTAGTTAGCATTCTGTCCATAGTTACACGAAGGTGAAGAAGAATGTTTGAATGACTTTTGAGCTGAATAATACTAGTTAGTTGGGAAGACTTGTGTGATCCAGACTGGATTTGGGGTGGGGGAATTTTGAAGTACTTGGCTGGGGAAACAAGTGCAGAAAAGCAGAGAGGAAGAGGGAGCTCCTCTGGATTGTAAAGGTCAGAAGTATTAAGTCCCAGGTCTGCCAAGTTCAGCTATGAGCTTTAAGATTGAATCTTTCTTAACACAGCATAGCGCCTGGATTTCCCCTCTCTTTCCTCTCACTGAATTAATATGGATTTACTGCTACAGAATGGATCGATCCTCAAATCTACTGTTCTATGACTAAGGCATTTAGGATGAGCAGTGACCTCAAATTCCCACATTAGCCGTGATGACCATAACTACCCCATGGAGCACTGTCTGCTGAGGCCCTTGTCCTCATCTTTTGAGACAGCAAAGTATCTTTATAAAGATGAAATAAACAGTCATTTATCAGGTAAGAATGAGTTAACTTTAGCTTTCACAGTAATCAAACTATACTATGTGACTTACAGCCAACTCCCCCCAAATCCTACTGATTTCAATGTGGGAAAGATTGGTAAAGTGGGATTTGTTTTAGAGTACTAACTAGATAGCTGAAATCAGTTAAGCAACCTGCATAGCTTACACCTGCTGTCTTTAATCAATACCCTACCGAGCTGTTTGTTCCGTCCTATGATAGCTGTTTGAATTTATCTTTCTGTGTAAAAGCCTGATTTCTCTACTGATTTAAAAAGACCCAGTCTGACTATATCAAGCTAATTCATAACTCCTGGAAATTTCCAGCGTGATGCACTTGTGATGCACTTCAGTCCAGCTCATAAAAAAAGCAGCAATTCTTAAACTGGCTTCTACAGGATAAAGCTTTACTGGCCATCTTAACAGCCCACTACATCCTGGACCAGATGTAGTTCAGGAAATCCAGGGAGGCTGGTATACCTCAGGGTTATCACCTGGGTGTGATGACAGACCTATGCCCCTAGAAAGTTACTGGCATGAGAAGGGTTGCTGTTCATGTCTTTGTCTCCTAACCACTATCAAAAGAATATATGTTACTCTTTTTTATTTATTTTAT
The DNA here is from genome assembly GCF_015220075.1 of Falco rusticolus. Classification (NCBI taxonomy): domain Eukaryota; kingdom Metazoa; phylum Chordata; class Aves; order Falconiformes; family Falconidae; genus Falco; species Falco rusticolus. The sequence goes on along the minus strand of NC_051210.1, from coordinate 16,193,100 downwards.
TTCTTTTTTATTCTAATATACTACTCCAGTCAGTTCCCATCATACAGTAGCAGAGAAGTTGAAACTGCATTGGACAATACGGGGTTCAAAGACAAGAGCAGGAAAATAAAGGGAAACGACCCCAACCTTCAAAATGAGCATTGACTGTTGCTTTTGTTAACAGAGCTGACTGGCTACCCAGGGACAACTCGCTGACAGGAATATTTGTTACCCAGCCCAAAGCTGTTATCAGGCATGACTTCTTGGCCTGGCAAACCTTTCCTCCAGCAGATGGCATTCGTAGCTCATTTCTCCCCGATACGCTGCAAAATCACGCTGAGGATGCCTGTGCGTGGTCAAAGCTCTCCTGGTTCTGTACAGTGAGCACGACTGCCCATTTCAGCTATACACTAAAAATGATAATCCAAGCATCAGTTTCTTATAAAATAATAAAAGAAAAAAGGACTATAAATGGCAGCTGTTTTGAAAAGTTTGGGCTTTTTGCCTTAAAAGAAAAGCCTTGGGCTGCTATCACTTTTATTTTTTCTCTATTGTCATGACTGCTAAGTGGATTTTCAGGAAAATAAAAACAGGTCATGAAACTGACGTGTGTGTGTGTGTGCACACTATTATAAAATAAGCTACTTTGCCCTTTTTTTTTTTTTTTTTTCCCTAAGCTAGGGATCCCCTGCTGAATCTTACTTTATGTAACACATAAAGTCCCAGGAAAATCCACTGCCTTTGAAAAGATGGGATATTAATCGCAAGATTCAATAGTAATATCAAAGTCAGAGATCAGGGTGCATTTGTTCTTTTTCTCCAGATAGATAATGACAAAGTCCATTCTGAGCTTCCACCAAGGCCTAATGTGTTGTATTCCTTTCAATAGGACACTGATAGGATTGCACATACTAATTAAGGTTTTGCAATAGGCAAAATGAATATTACTACTTCTGTGGAACTTTGTTTTTCTATTCCAAGAACTCTGGAAATTGAAAACAAAGGACCAATCAGTGGCTACAAATTGTGGCATATATGGAACTGTGTATTAAATCATCATTCTAAAATATTTTGTGCCATTTGTTCCTATTACCTTCTAATGAATATTAATTCAGCCTCCCAGTTTTGTGAGGAAAAGAAACACTTATCATAGACATAATTCATGCACACACAGAGGCAAAAGCTCAGAACCCTGTCAGATTCAAATTAAAAACACCAGAAAGGATAATTTAACCAGAATAGCTACTGCATCAGGTGAATACAGAACAAGGGAAAAATTATCCTGAGTTTTAATCCATATTTAAAGATATGAGTATACCTTATTTAAAGATATGAGCGTACATAAAGTATGTTGTTAATTACATATGTTCATATCTATGGTCTCTCAAAGTGCTTTAGTGCTTTTGAATACTCAGCAAAAGAATTTCCAAGGTATGCTTTCATGAAGGAGTAATGATGTTAGGGAAAGATGTGCAGTGGTATTGCAGAGCATGGCACGTTGGTGAAAGTAATAGCTGATTAAGGCAACTACTAATGTAATATAGGGACTTGCCATTGTCCAACACTGTTTCAAATCTATCCCTCTCTGATACTGGCTGGGAACTATTGGCAGCTGCTGGCCATTTATGTGGTCTCTGTGAATTGTGTTGGCCTTAATTAAGTTTTTGATGCAGATGTCAGGGTTGCAGAGAAGAGCAAAACAACTGGCAGTGGCTAGCAATTTCCTGGCAGAAGCCTCAGAGAAAGGGGAAGACTTTAGGAGTTAGAAGCTAGGCTGCGAGTCTTATGCTTGACGGAGCTGGATGCAGTTCCTTTGTGTATCGTGTTTTCTTCAGGTGACTGGGGAAAAGTGATTTTACATTTCTTTGCTTCAGTTCCTGACTTACAGCTTGCCTGTATTAATGCTTCTATGCTTGAAAAAGATTCACTGATGTTTTTTTTCTGGTCCAAGCCACTGTAATACCCATTGTGAGTACCTCATTGTGTCTAGATGGGAGAGTTTTCCCAGGTCAGGAGGAAACTACTCGTGTGGTTATTATACTCAAAAAAAGAAGAGAGGACTGACCTTGGTTTCCAAGTACTTTCTACAGCATCAGTTTGGCAAACTCAAAACAGGTGCCTATGTTCTGGAAAAGATGGGATCAGGTTATTTTACATCAATTTTTATTTACCATTTTCCCTTAATAATGTATATGATTAGACGGTTATATAAAATGTTTGGAGACTGGATGGAAATTTTCAGTGATTTAGTTCTGGCCCAGAAGTCATTAATGGCTTCCAGCCAATAATTCACCTGTCTTTTTCTATCTTTCTCTGTCTTACAATAATGTACAAAATGTTGTAGCTGGCTGTTAGTGGAATTACACACACAGTAGTTTTCTCTGTGTTGCAATCTGTACTCATCTTTAAGGCTCACCCTAATCATAACAGCCCCTGGTAGAAGTTGTCAGAGTCATTTAACTGCTGAATCTTCAGAGTTTTGCCGTTAACTTTCATTTACATAATATCCAACCTGGTGGCTTCATGTGATTTTTTTTCTTTCTTTTTACTTTGGTGGCAAACTGGATGTAAACTAGGCTACCAAAATCAAATGACTTAAGAAACCCGGGAGCAATGCCTCATTTGTACCCTTCCCGACACTGTTTCTGAGCTGTTTGAGAAAAGTTTTTGCAGCTGATTTAGTGTGCTTGCTATCCAAGTTGGAAAGAAAGACATTCTAAGCCTGGTGAAAGACTTTCAGAAAGAAGTCAGAGAGATGCTTCTCTTTACATGGCTTTGTTATGTGGTACAAATTACAGTTTTAAATTTCCTGCACTTATTTTCTATTTGTGTTGTATACAGAATATATTTGATTCTTACGATAATAAAAATAATTAAGTTCGGGAATTTTCTGTCTTTGTGGTATTTAATATTCCAAAAAGGTGATTTGAGGAAGGCTGTCAAATGCTGTTTGGAGGTCATTATTCCTGAGGATGGGGAGACAGAGCTGTCTTCCGCAGTTCTGTATTCTTCAGGGTGAATAACTGGACTGCCTGTGAGCTTTATATACCTAGCCTTTTCCTCTCTCAACTTTGCATCTACCTTTTTCTCTTTTTCATACAGTTTTGCTTTGCAGAAAACTTTTCCCCTGGCAGAGAGAACCACCTTTGCAGTTGCTGCAGTAATTACAAAGCTCTTGTTAGAATATTCTGATAATAATTTGAAGCTGGTACTAGCTGGGAGGGCTTTCTTTTCCCTTACTTCTCTGAACAGGTGTTTCAGGGTGAATAAAATCATAAACTGCTTTTTGCAATGTCTGTTGTTCATGTATTACTTTTACTGCTTTTCTGTTTTCAGGAGCTATTTGCAGTCTGTACTACTAATTTCTTTTCTGGATTTATGTTATCATTAAGTTAATTAGAGTGACTGTCCCTTACTTCCTCAGGATCTGAGGATACTGAGTGGTGTTTGTTGAGGGCTTCTCCAAAATACTCTGCCTTATCTGATTTTTATTTTTTTTTTACAGGGTGAGGTTTGAGGTTTTTTGGTTGTACCCATTGGCAAGTGTTTTTACTTCACTGCGTTTGAATGGCCCATTTCTTCTTTTGCAATTTCCAGCTGGAATTTCACTCTTTCCACAGTACTGTGCCTTCCTATCATAGCAGTGCTCACTTCAATTTCTGTTTCCAGTGTAACTCCATTTATCTCTTCTTCTATTGACTCCTTGAAGTTGTTGCTTGCTTACACTTCTCTTGTGTCTGATACTTGCCCTGTCTCAGCACAGGGATTCATCCTGTTGCCACTTTTGATTCTCAGTAAGGTATCTTGGCTTATCGAGTTCTTGCTCTGCCTCCCTTGCTGTTCAGCTGCGACTGCTGAGTCACACTGGCTCTCCATTTTTCTTCAGTTGCACTGTGTTTTACATTTCCCTGCTCTGATGGGAATCATCAAATCTTGAACAGATCTTGAAACTGTTCTTCTATTAAAAGGAGAAATTTCTGTGTAATCTGCTGTGAACGGTGAATTTTGTGTTGCTTTTTTTCTTGTTCTTAATTATTTTTTCATTTACATTTAAAATTCATTTTAGCTGCTCAGTGTTTCCTGGCATTTTGCACAGATGACCAGATTGGGGAAATAGTACAAGTGTTGTTCATATGACCACACTTTTTGGTAACTGTTAAATTCTATGGTACTTAATTTTTTAATGAGAGGAAGAAGTACTTTCAGCTCTACAGTTTGGGTATAAAGGACAAACTAATATCTCTCTAATTTCTGCAATTAATGATTCCTAACCATCATCACCTATTATGCCTTTAGTTGTAATACTGGGTATTAGCACAAGACTTAAGAAGTTGTATTTTGGAGGGCTACCACTCCTATGCCAAAGGTGATTTTAAAACTTTTCTTTGTCCACAGTTTGGATGTAAAACAGCATAGTACATGTAATGTTTACAGCCTCATTTGAAATCTTGTGTTTATGTTATAGATTTATAGGTTTGCATTTGATGAATTATTTTTTTCCATAGCCCATCATAATGAGAGCTCCTGCAATGTATGCCGTTTGTCTCTGTGGGACAAGGTTAATACAGTGTTTCCTCTCTTGCATCTGACCCCAGCCTACCAGCTTGGATTTCAGGTCACTGGTTGCCCATCTGCTCACCGTGAATCTAGTTGCTGATCTCAGAAACCACCTTTTCACAATCAGCAATTATCAGGGTACAGATTACTTTCCCAGCCATTGCAAATGTTTTCTAGGTCCTGAGTTTTGGAGCTGTCCTCTGCAAGGAGTAGTTGAGGATGACTTGCTTCCTTTTGCAAGAAAAAAATCAACAGCACAGGGTGCAAGGCCAGGGAGCCTTGTGCTCCCTGTTTGCCATCTCCAGCCTCGGTACTTGGCTGCGGGGACGTGGTTTGCCCAGGCCAGGCTGCCTGCTCTTCTGATGGTCCTGCCCCTTTGGCTTGCACATGCCAGGGTCAGATCGAACACTCTCCTTGCTCGATATTTTAATGAGCTGCCACATTTCTCCACTAATAACTGCTTACATGCATTTGACAACTACATTTTCAAAGGACTAGAAAACTGGACTCAAAGAACATCTGTACTTTTAAGGATTTCTTTTTCTAGGGAAAGGCCAAGCTGGGAAAAAATCTTGAAGTAGAGTTGATGTTTCATTGCAGACTTCTGAGAATGTGGAACAAGATTTGAAATGAAAATGGTTTTGTGATGGTAACTCAAAAAAGCTTGTTACAAACACAATAATCCTGTAAATAGGTTGCCTAGGCATTTAGAGACATTTAGAACAGCATATTACCGTTTTTGTTTTTTTATTTTGTTATGACCTTTTTGTAATACCTTCTTTAGTCTGATTCATACCATACAGAAAAAAAAAAGAATGTTGAATATCCTTGTTTTCCCTGTCATGTAATTCTTACCCTTTTTCTAAACTAAAACTAGTCAAACCAATTGTAGTCAGTGATGTACAGATAGATTTCCCTCTATATCAATACAGCTTTGCTGTGAACTATGCCATTATATTAATCTGATTTTTTTTATTCACTCTCTTCTTTTTTGGAAATGGTTAGAATCTGATTAAATAATATTAATATCATTAATAATAATAATAATAAATCTAAGACAGATTAATTAACCAAGAATTGTGCATTAGCCATAGCATTTATTGTATTTGACATTTAGAAAGGAAAATGGAGATTAACAATTATTAGTTGAATTATTTATGTTGCTATAAATAAATAAATCAATAAAATACCTCTTTATTGAAACAGTGCAAGATAGAAGAATTGCAGAAGCAAAATGGGTCTATCATAGCATTTTGAGTGCTAATAACCAGCTTCAGCGTATCACAGCTGTGGAATGTCTGGCTGTTTTACCATATCTGAGCTTTGGAAACTCACCAAATAATTAAACAATGTATTGAACATCTGTAACTTTTAATTGCTAGCTAACTGCTGTTTGCACAACCATTTTAATTATTAGTGTATATGGGGACAAAGAATTGTAAGACACATGTGTAAGCCACAGCTTTCCCTGCAGATCCATCTAACTGAAACCTTCTGTTCTGGGAAAACGTAAATCTCCTGTGGTTACTTTCATGGCAAATGTGCTACTGTGAATGATGTCCTACAAATGTCTTCTTAAAATGTAACTGACAAATCTAGATAAAAGGAGTTGAGAATAATATGGGAGACTGACCTGCAAGCACAACTGTTTTTGCAAATAATTGTGATACAGTCCGAGGCCTAAGCCTTGAGAAGACAATGCTTACCCTGTGGTCTTCTCCATGGGCTATGAGCAGAGTCATTCACAGGTGCTAATAGACAACATTTTCAGTCTGCATTAAGCATTCCTCTTAAGTGGGTAAGCAACATATCCATACTAGTGTTGATTTCCTCCTTTGGTGTAGACACCAATGAACCAAAAAATGCTGAGAAGAAAGCAAGAGCTGGGAAAATAGCATCTGCTTAGAAAATCATGAACCTGTGGGTAAGGAGACCACCTGAATGAGTATTGAAGGAGTCAGCTGTTCTTATTATTCAAATGCCAAAAGTGAATTTAAGTGCTCAGATTCCTCTCATGACAAAGCAAGTGAGTATCAAGCTTGTTCTTTTCCTAACATCTAATTTGCTGCTGGTCTTTCATTTCTGTTATTTTTTTTTCGTTTCTCTTCTTTTTAATCTTATTTGCATCTACATTTCTAGTTCTATTTTCTCAGAAATGCACTTTCCCCAGAACCTACTGACACCTTACATCTTCTACAGGAAGTACATTATTTTAAAAGAAAGAAAGAAACAAAAAAATCCAGTTGTATTAATTTAAAAATTGAGATGTTAGGAAATTTTCTGTTGAATATCCTCTCCAGTCCCAACCTTCTTAAATTTTTCATTGTTCTTTTTCTTCATTCTTTTTCAACTGATTTTTTTTTTTTTTTGTTAGGTTGTTTGTACTTACCTTGAGTAGGTAGCTGGCAATGCACAATGAAATCCATGCTGCTAAGGACAAATGCAAGTGAACCACTCATAAAGGGGGTCACAGTAACAGTTAACTAAGCTTTCCTGTCTAATGCCACATTACTGTTCAGAGGCTGATGCTGTTTTCCTTCCATGGTGTCTTCTTTGTTATACATTCGCCTCTCTTCACCAGACATGATGCATCTGAAGAATGCCTTCTTCTGCATAGAGAGGTGTAAGTTTTGTATTAGACCTTAAATTTATCCTTGTTAAATAATGTCCCATAATGTATGTATGAATAATAATTAGAAAACAAACCAGCCATTTTTTTTATTTCAAAATTTTTGAGATTTTTTTCTGAATGAAATAATTCATTTCAAAAATTATGAGATTCTGTATTAAATCATAATATAGTCCTTACCCGGGCTGTTCTTGTTGCCAGCAGATTTAGCTGCAAATTTACGCAGCAATACCACTACATTTTCAAGTTTGTATATCTTGCTAATGGGGATTTTCAACTCCTGAGAAGCCACAAGAGCTAAATTTAGGGCCCAACAAGTTTATCTAAACAGATATACATCAGTGAAAGCACTTGCTGAATGGCTATTCTATTCCCATCGATATTAAAACCACACCGGTCAGAAACCTTTTTCTTCAAAAACTTTTTTTAAAGCTATTTTAGAAATAGAAATATTTCTATCTCTATCTAAAATAAGCTATTTTAAAGGAATATTTTAAACACAAAGCCCCTTGCAATGACAACAGCAAGTCAGGGTTTAAGTGAATTGGTCTGGATTAATGAAATCCAAATAGGTGGGATCCCTATGTTCTATGTTCGTTAAAAAAAGAAAAGGGAGATCCAAGTCCTGGAACCTAGTTGCTGTATCTGGAGGGGATTTATAGGTGAAACATTCTGAAAAAAAATCTCAGTAAGCAGGTGTAAATTAGGTAAGAGCCTCAAGCAAGGTACAGCTGTGTTTCCCCCTGCTGCTAGATTATTTTGTGTTTATCTCTCTGTTACTCTCTCTTTCCTTCAGTCTTGCATGCTACAAAACCAAGCAAGTTTTAGATATCGCACTGTCACACCAGCTAATAGTATTTATTGCCATTATTTTTTTGTTTCTATAAAAACTATCTCAAAACATATACAAGAAAATGAGACTTTCAGAGAAACAGCTAAGATTAAGCTTTCATTGCTTGCCTAAATGGTTTACACAGAAGCTAAGAGCACCTGATTGCTGCTTGGCAACTTTGAAAATACAGCAGTTAATTAGATACTTTTGCACATGCTTAGAGAACTAAATTTAGACAGTCATTTATTAAAGACATTTGCTCATACTCTTTCCAGTTGAGCTTTCTGCATTTATGGATGATAAACTACTAATGTGTGATGGTCTTTATTGTGGCTGTTTTTCAACCTCTTGTTCAGATAGGAAAAGCTGGTTCAAAACAATGGTTTTAGCTACTTACTGAAGCCTGACAGAACCCGTAAAGATAAATACTAAGCTGTTTCTTTTGTGAAGGCACATTTCTTTTCCTTTTTAATTGTGGTAACATTTAAATATCTCAGAGTTTCTGCAGAACCTTGGAAATACAATGGTAGATGAAATGAAACACAGTATAAGAAGTTGGAAAAGTGGTTTCAACAATTTTGTGATTCTTATATCCTGGGATAAACCCATATACCCCTATATCCATAACAAAGTTATTCTAGTTCGATAGTCTGTCTGCTAATGACTGGAACTAAATATTTTATAGGAAGTTTATGAAATTATAATGTGTAGGCACTCTTGGAATCACCACCCACTTTAAAAATCCCTTGCTAGTATTTTTGTTTAATGGTAGTATGATCCGTGTTTCTTCTGAACTTTCTTTGAAGTAATGCAAGAAAGGGTCAGATTCTTTCTGAAGGTAATTCCCCATCCTATCTTCAAAATTATTTTTTAATTTCATGGTATATCAGTCTATCTTCATATGCACAGTTAGAGGAAGTCTGTCTAGAAGAAATGTAGGTTGTTTTCACCTGAATGCTCAAGGTTGCTACACAAATTCATAGTGGCTGCAGGGTTGGCAGGTAAAGTCACAACAGATTTGTGTAACAAGGGGAAGAGACTTTTGTGCAGTGGCTGTGCTTCAGAATTGCTGTGGTAGTCTATTAAAGTTATGTAAAGCTATTGTAGCAGGAAAAAGAAATTTTTACCAATCAAGGTCTTAATTGAGTTACAAAGCTAAAATCATATCAACAGCAGTACTTTTTTCACTGTGACCCTGGATGTTGCTGCTTATCCCTAACAGAATTTTCTAAAGCGTATGTTTTACGTTAAGCTTCACAGAATTTTCTTTCATGTTTATCTCTTTTTGCATTGACATCCGAGTTTCTGTTATCTGCTACCACTATTCCTGCCCTTTCTCCCCCCTCTCTCCTTAACAAAGGGAACCAGCTTGCCATTTAGAGATTATGACACTGTCTTGGAGACATGAATTTAAAACATTTTTCCGAGTGCTTCTACTTGTCTGAATCAGACTGCATTTAAACTATTTTTTTTAACCATAACTTCCCACACACTGAAAATCTCTTCTTGACTTCCAGCTACCTGGCCTTACTGCCAGTGAGCGGCACAGTGTTTATATCAGACCTTAGAGCACTGACAAGTTTTGAAATTGCTTCAGATTTGCACCTATTACAGTTGGCCATTGGTGCCTTGCAAACTTAATGTTCGTTATCCAACACACATTGACTAATAATTGTGTGGGTTTTGATTGGGATACTCTGGTGAGCAATTTTGCCTTTTGGATATGGTGTTTGTGGAAGAGGACTGTGGCACTATAAAGTCTGGTGCCTCTGTTAGTTTTTTTTCTCTTTACGTTTCCAACATTTACAGTGTGACATAGGAACAAGGTGTTAAGACCTTTCAGTGAGTAATTGTGAAAATCATACTGCTAAGAGAAATTACTTCTTTCTTACAAAGAAATGGGAAATTGAAGTTGTTTCCACCTGGAGTGGATGCAAGTTTGCCATTCGCTCACAGGGTGCAGAACCAGGCCATGGGATGCAGCAACAGCATAAGATGTTTTAAAAATTAAGACATGATGCAGCTGTTGTGGTTCAACAGATTGCAGTCCATGATCAGTTCCAAGGTTCCTGGATGTCTGGGGTTTCCTGTTAGAGGTCGTTGTGTGATTGGTGTGACCCACTTACTCCGTGTAGCATCAGCTGCACAATGCATAGAGGAAACCCTCCCTCTGAATATCCAGCCCAGCACTTTCACACTGGCCATATGGGGTTATTAGAGGGTGAGCAGGTCCTGCTGGTCACTCCTTGGCTCTCTAGTTGATGAATCAGTTTACGGATGGGAGTCAGGGAGTCTCAGCTGGTGTGGTGTTGCCACTGGTGCATCATTATGGTAGCAATTGGCACCTGGTGTTCTTTGACCTTCAGCAACACCACAACAGAAGGGTCGGCTCTCTGCTTCAGCTGCAGTGCCTGTCACCAGGGCTGGAGCAGCTGCAGTGCCTGTGGCTTTGCCATCAGATCCAGAGACCTTCTTCTCCCCCTGAGGGTACTGAATAGCGCTGAGCAGGGCTTGCTAGGCATGGACTAGGCCCAGCACATTGCAGTGATTTGTGCCTCTCTGGAATTGCCAGGGTGACAGCATACTTTTTCCAAGTATTTTACTAGTTTTTCCAGATTCTTCACTTTTTCAGGGGTGAAGTTCCCAAACACTGGCATGCCCACTCTCCTAGGCACTTGCCCATACCACCCCACACACCCTGCCACTCATGACTATCCAGCCTTGGGGCAGATCTCTGGGTGCTATTCTTAAATAGGTTTTTATCCTTAAATAAGATCTGGAGTATGTTCAGCAACATGCTGGTTCCTAGCAACAGGACCATGGTGGTTTCAGCATCCCAAAGATACTCCAAATTTTCAAAGTTATCAAACACTACTGTAATTAACCTGGTAGGGAAGGGGAAGATGCAGGAGAATGTCTTCTCCATAGGTTGGCTCTCCGAAGAGAAAAGGCAAAAAGTATAGTTGTTAATAGTTCCCATTAGGTGACTCCTGAAGTCCAGAGATGATGGCAAGCTGAGCACACAGACCAGAATAGTTTCACAGCTGGCAATTCCATCACATCACAAGTCAGTACTACAAAGTACAACAAAACCGATAACCTTAGCCCAGGCCCAAAGGGTGATAAACAGCATGACAGGGAACACAAACTGCAAGTAAGGGATGACATGACACAACTGAGAGCAAGTGCAACAACTCTGAGAACAAATAAATAAACTTTCTGGCCAGTGACTGTTAAACCAATACAATGAATGCTTACAACAGATTTGTTTTAACACAGCCTGGTCATACCTGTTTCTATCTCAACTGCCTGAGCCCTATGCTGGGCACCAGAAACCACTGTCATGGGTTTAACCCCTGTCGACAACTAAGCACCATTCCATGCGCTTCACTTTTGACTTAGACTATAATGACAGCCAGGCGGTGGTAAAAAAGTTCCCAAACAAATACAAACTTTCACCAGAAGTCATCACTAGCACCATGGGTGAATCAGAAATGCAGTGGAAAACAGTGGGCAGAAGTCCAACTTAACACTTGATTGAAGCTTTGAGAAAGAAGACTACAGAGAAAAATATTTAATAAATCCTTCTCCCCATATCCTGCCTCTCCTTCCTTAGGTATCCCAGGCTATAAATTTGTGGGGCTGTGCTGCAAACTGCATCATGGCGAATATGTTTCCAAAAACAACTCAATTTTTGGAAAGTAATCTCTTGTGGAATCAACTCCTACAATGGATCTCAAATGATCTGTCATATTATACGGTACTTAATATTTTCTGAAAAGGAAAGTGTTTTTCTCACCACCAGTAATTAAACAGAAAATTCCCTTCATGACCTTCTTTATGAAGATCTAAGCATGTCAGTGTCACTCTGATGATGATTTTTATTGCTGCTGTTTCTAAAACTTCCTTTGGATTTAGAAGGTGAGCTAGGGAAATGCTTTACTACAATAATAGGAGACCATGAATGACTAGAATACATCCTGTGAAGAGTTTTTAGGCTTTGGACGCATCTTTGGTCTTGCTGCAGAATGCCTTGAAAGTAACAAGTCATCAGCTATTCAGATATTGGACGGTCCTCAGGGATGGATCAATAAAAGAATTTAGATTCCCAATGAAATATACTTAGGTGAATCAAGGAGTATATTGAGACATGGGACAAAGAATAGCAGTGGTGAACGGGACCCCTGGAGGGTATCCAAAAATAGGTCCATGTACAGAAGAATGCTGAGTGCTGTGTCCATTTGAGTTCTGAATACCTCCAGGGATTGAAATCCCCAACCTCTCTGGGCAAGTGAGAGACAGTTATGCTAAAAATATTTTTTCTTTATCTGGGCAACTTGCTCAAGTGTTTGATAGCTTTCACACTAAAAATATTCTTTTTTATAACTAGTTAGGGTGTCCTGTGTCTCAGCCTGTGTCTGTTGCATTTCGTTCTGCTTTCATGCACCTCTGCTCCTTTGTAATGTGCCATCAGGTAGTCGGAAATAGCAATAAGAACTCCCCTTCACCTTTTCTTCCCCAGGCTGAACCAACCCATTTCTCTCAGGTTCTCCTTGTATGTCCGAGGCTTCAGTCCCCAACCATCCTGGTGGCCCTATTCCATACACATTCCCAGAATCAAAAGCAGCAGGAGAGATTCCTGTGTATCAACCACATTATTCTGTGTGCCTTTCCTTATTACTCTCATATTAGACAAAGAATAACCTGAAAACTTTGCATAATCCTTATTTTTTTTTTTTTTGTCTCCTGGTTGAAGACATAGGTCAAATACAACTGATTATAGTAGCACAAAGGAAGGTTGTGTTCTTCCTAATTGCCATGCCATACCAAGGAAAAATAAAACCCTGTCCTACCAGGTTGTCTTCAATCATGAAAAAGAAGACAGTTACATAGGATTTAGGTATTATTTAAAAGGAATTGGCTCTCTTTGTATACCTTTACTATTGCAGAGACAATACAGTCATTTCTACTTTCAGAGCTCTCAGCAACATACCATGGACCGCATCACTGGTGAAGGGATAGGCTTCCCCTGGGAATTGACCCTGCCAGGGCCCCATGGACCCACATTTCTGCTGTAACATGTCATCCAAGACTCATTTTAAAAAACTCATTAATATCCTAGGAAAAGCTTATTAGTTATTTTACTCCCCACATTCTTTCTTTATTCTGTTCATTCTTTATTTACAGAGCTGTGTTCCCAAAGACTTATCTTAGTTGTTTGTATGAAAAAGTCTCTGCCTGATTTTTGGGTTTAAGGAAGACCTGTGCATTCAAAACATCCTAAATTTCCATACTTTAGCATGTTTAAACTTCCCAGGTTTCTATATAGCGCTTAAGAAGATTAATTATTTCTGAAGATATGTAATGGCTAAGTTGAGCTCAAATGTTGTTCATAACTTCAAAGAAAAATATGATTTTTTCTTTTTTTTTCTTATTTCTTTTTTTTAATAACTATATTTAATGGTTTATCGGTGTCTCAAGGAAATAGGTTCCTTTGACTCCAGCAAGACTTCCTTAGTCTCATCAGAGTGAATCCTGGCTGAGTTCTGACATCAGTACCCAAGCAAGAAGTTGTAGTATTTCTCAGATCTTAAAAGAAAATTTCAGACTTGAAAATCTCCTTTGTAATCCTGAATGTAGATAGCATGTAAAGCATCTGCTACCTTTGCATTTTGAATGTTGTTCCAGTACCTATTACCTTTGCATTTTGTCATTCCTTTGAGTATTGTGCTTAATTGAAAGAGGTTGTTGTATAGACACAAATAAATGTGAGTATGTTCAGCGCATGTACATTTTTGTCTTGAACAGATGGAGCAACACTCTACCCACATCATGTCACTGACATAAAAAAAAATTAATTGTTGCAAAAAGTCTTTTATGCTTATGGTATATAAGAAAGCTATTATTACACAGTAACTATAATAAGGTGACACAACTGGGGAGTACCTTCTCTCCATATGGGAGCAGTAGCTGCCACATTATGTAGATTCTAAAATGAGCTTAATGAGACCTCTGCAGAGGATTGTTTGATTTTTAACTTAATTCAATGTAATTTGCAGCAGCACAGGAAAAAAAAAAAACAACCAACAAAGCCTAGCAAAAACCTCCACCCTCAAATCCCCTAAATTATCCATCTTCAAAGTTGTTTGAGAATATCAGAACAAGTGACTCAGAAACAGCCATGGCCTATATGTCTAAAACCTGAAGAAAATGTGGTAAGGGAATATAAATGTAGACATAGTCCTGGTCTTGAAGGAACTAGGAGGCTGAAGGGCAGCACTAAGTGTGCCTTAATCCTCCTGATGTTCTGATATACCCAGGCATTAGATGTGGAATGCAAGCAGGGGAGAAATTCAGCCACCCTTCCTCAAATGGACTGTTCCTGTAAAGTCAAACTCCTCGGAAAGACAGAAGCTGTAGAGAAAAGTCCCAGAGCCAGGTTAATGTTTTCATCAAAAAATTACGTGCTGCAAAGGTTGGATTCATACTCAAGATCCTCATATATTTTTCCCCACAGTAAGAAAGGATTGGTATCATTTGCTCCAAGGGGAACAAAAGGCAAAATCAGACAAAGAATCTGAAACTGAATGTTCATGATTCATAAAAGTAAGATGTTTGGGTCTGCTTATGTGGCTTTGGACTCAAAGTAATAGGTATTGTTCATAAAAAGGACCCTAAGCCGACAATCTTCTGTCTTCATTTTTTGTCTCACCTTCTGAAACCAAAGCAATAAAATAATAATCAGTTAAACTGACTCCTGTGAAAAGACTTTGTTGAACAGTTATGTCAAAATAATACAACAGACTAAATAAAATATGCATGCTACTGTAACTCAGAAGGCAATGTATGTATTTAAAAACTAGAAAAAGGGCATTCTTATTCTTTAAGTTCTAATGTTGCTAGAGTTATATATTAAAAAATAATTTAGCCCAAAGTTATTTTTTGGGATTATGGAATAGAAGAAAAGAAAACAACCCCCCAGCAAATATTTTTTCTAGAGACTGAACAAGGTTTTTACTGTCTTGCATAGCTGTTCAGGTAAAGAATATCTGCCATTTCCAGGTGTTTATGTCTTAGCAAAAAACTTTGTAGAAGTTGGTTTATCAGGCTATCCTAAGCTGACTGAAAAAACCCTACCAAATGAAATATACCTCTATTACTTTAAATGACAGTGACCCTATTTTTTTTTTTCTATTACAACATAAAGTTTTATGTGTGTTCTTGCTCCAGCTGCAAGACAAAATGGAGAAGTCAGATCTCAGTATATCGTACCCTTAGTGTATCTTTCCATCTAATCTAGCTATACGTGTGTGGAATGGGAGTCTGGCTGTTTTCTGAGTTAGGTGAACACCATCCAACAATATTGTCATAGCTGGTGCTTCTCTAACAGCAGTCATATCAGAAGTACAGAAGCAATTTGGCTGAAGGTTAATCTGTGCAGGGCCTGACTGCATGCAGCTAGGGTAGCTGCCGGACGGAGACAATGCAAAAACTGCATTTGGACTTCTAAAACTGATGTAATATTTCCCACCCACCTTCTTTTAATCTAGCTGCTGAAGGGATGAGATACTTGTAAAATGAGTTTGGTTTTGGGGGAGGGAGCCTTTGAGCTGTCTTTTACAGACAGTATAAATGTTCTAGAAATTCTTGCTCCAGGCATTTCTATGTGAGGGGCTCCCGGCAGGTCCCTTGTTTACCTATATTTACAAAAGCTGGAGAGGGAAATTACAGGCAGGGATGCTGGAAAGGCAGCTGTAGCTGTGAATACACACACCTTGAGGCAAGAGATGTGACAAAATTCTGCATGAAATAGAACTCCACTGATGGCCGTAGTAAAGCTGTCTTTTTATTCGATTTTATTTCTCTTAAAGTGAAACTGAGATTTCTGATCTGACCTGCTGTGGCATCTAAAGCCAGAGCTCTGCTTAGAAATAAGCCGATGCATACCTTTTCCTCTAGCCCACTCCTGAGGTCCATGAGATACGTATAACCCCTCTGCATGTGGGTTCTTTGGGACCATTACTCTGCTCACAGCCTCCTCTTAAGGAAGGTTCTTAGAATCATAGAATAACAGGTTGGAAAGGGACCTCAAGGATCATTTGGTCTAACCTTTCTTGGCAAAAGCACAGTCTAGACAAGATGCTTCAGCACCCTTTCCAGCCAAACCTTAAAAATGTTCAATGTTGCAGAATCTAGCACTTCCCTGGGGAGATTATTCCAATGGCTGATTGTTCTCATGGTGGGTTAGCTCCTGGTACTAAACGAACACTGAGCACCAGCCACTTCTGACCAGGCAGTGTCATCTGTTTTCTGCAAAGCTGTGCTTTTCTTCCCTGTGTGGCCTATGGGAGAACTGGGGTGATGTTATACACAGCTTTCAGATGTCTCTGGCTCAGAGACAATGTGTTGGTTATTTCTCTGATATTTGTCTACAAATGGAAATTTTATCAGTATACTGAAGTCAGTGGGGCTCTGTTGATGTGTGTCAGGTGATAAACTGGCATGCATTCCTATTGTCAGACTGTGATTTGGTCGCCCAGACTTTAGTACTCCAGGAACAGGATGAAAAACACTGGTGTGGAGACTACACAATGTATAAATACTGTCATATACTGGCTTTGGATACTTTTAAAAGTGTGACTTTGTCCTGGAGATGTTTGTAATGTATCAAGTGTTTCTTATACTTCTAGAGCTGGTATAAAAAGCATGAAGCCTAAATAGTGTGTTCTGGCAGGTCAACAGAAACATGGTCATATGGTCACCCCCGTTCTTTGTTTTTGAAATGCAAGACATTTGGCTGGAGCTCAGGTCAGTAATAATGATAGGCTTTGATGACAGAGAGCTCAAAACTTTACAGGGTTGCCTTTCGTAGACTGCCTAGGCCTGACTTGGAAGAACTTTTTTTACAAATGTTTATTATACTTAAGATGCAGAGATTATGCTTTATTTATATTCCTTTGTCTAGAGACCAGTCTGTTCTGAAAACTCAACTTGCTTTCCTCTGTCAGCATTACCAGTTGTCAGTTTGGTAGATTCTTTTAACCTTTCTTCCTGGGTTACAAGCATAATATTTAAAATTTTGTTTCACTGCTGCCCAGCATTGCTTATCCTGAATTTTTACCACCTAATTTGGGAGAGCAGTCTTACAATGTTTTTCTAGTCAAGGTCTGCCAGATTTTAGGAGTGATATTGGAGTGTGGTCTGTCAGTGGACTGTCTCTCTGCTGACCATACAGGGAGCCTGGGGTCATTTCTCTTCTAACTTATTGAAGTATTTTTTTCAGGAAGTGCAAGTGACTTATGCTATTGCAGCACAGGAGGAGCTAAGCTGACAGCAAAGAAAACACGTGCAGCTATAAATGAAACTTGATATTTCAAGCTATATGACAATTTCAAAGTTAAGATACCTTCAGTCGAATAACCACTTCAAACACATCACTTCTGAAAAGAAAGCAGAAATCACACTGTTACTTGCTGGGCTAGGAAACCAAAATGTGCGTGGTTCAAGGGTGCAGGTGAGAAATGCTGGGACTCAGGAACAGGACTCCACTGCTTGAATGTCTCCTTTGTTAGACTGAAAAACAAAAGCAAGAGAGAGTAGAAAATAAAACAAAGAATTAAGTAGAAAGCACACTGTACAACATTGCATTGTCCCCTATTGGTATTCAAGTGCAGTGTGGGGACTGGGCTACTAGCTGAGCTGCCTTAGCAGGAGAGGGAATGATACTCTGGAAGCTGCCTGCAATGGTTGATTAAACAAAGTCAACCCTTGAACAACAGGTTTTAGGCTGATAGAAGTACCAAATAAAGAAGTAGAAAAAAATAAAAATTAAGGGCCAAATGATTATAAAATTTATGTGTTGATTTATCAAATGTGGGCAAGTAAGTCTTAATGAGAAAATATATCAGAGGAAATATTCTGTTTTGCAATGACAGCTTCACTGTCAGCTTTACCAATCTTATTCCTTCTGAGAAATTGCTCGCAGAACATCTTCAAATAACATTCTTTGAGCAATAGCTGTGCTTGTAAGCCATTTTTCTATGACAAGCACTTAAATTTGGAGATCTGAAACTGTGATTGCATTGATCTTTTTGACCAAATTTTCACTGGTTTCAATGGGGTTAAGTAGCAGCACCCATGCAGTCCCCCAGGGACATTCTGCAGGAGATGACCAGCCAGTTTTTTGGACCATCCCTGGGGCCCTGGGGTGCTCAGCAGAGCATCACACAAAGGTCCTGCTGGCTGAGCCAACCTTCGAGCTTTGTGAACTGAGGCTCAGACACATATCACTGTGGGTACCTGCCGTCTGCAACTGGAAATAACCCCAGCTAAACAATACCTGGTTGCAGCCCTGCTGTTACAGCCCTCTTGTAAGCGTGTCTCTCTTCATGTGTGCAAGAAAGGTCAGGATGAAAATTTTCATGGTAGATTGTTCAAAATGGCTAACAAACTGAAAGAAACCTGTAAAACCGTTGACAATGTGTAGCCTACAGGTTACTTGTCTTAAATATGCGTTCTCTCAGCACCAATCACAAGTGCTTTTAGACATTTCTATACCTTTAATGTTCATCCTAGTAACAGAAAGAAATGAAACCTTCTATTCAAAAACATTCATCTTACACCTTAGTGGCTGAATGGCATCAGAAGATGAAAAATTTCACAGTTAATCATTACCGAGGCTTGAGTCAGAGTTGTCAGTGAGTTTTACATTGTCATCTCTAATCTTTTCCTCAAGATGACCTGTGGATTTTACCTCCTGGAAAAGGCTGATTTTGCCTTGACATTTCACTGTAAATTTATCAGGAATAATAAAAGGGAAGTTCCAGCTCCTTTGTCAGAGAAAAATAAAAAATCTTTATTGAATAAAGTTTTCCTGAACTGAGATTGAGAAAGATAGAAAGCACTTTACCTTTGTATTTCTGAATTTCCTTTTATTCAGACTTGAAGGATTTTCTCTGTATCTCTCATTGGATAAGGAGATTACCAGAATCCAATATAGAGAATCTGATCCATCTGCACCACCAGCAGAAGGTTCTGTCACATCTTTTTATATGCAGGTGATTACCTTTAAACTAAATAACGTGACAAATACTCGTTAACCATAATATCAGATGGATTTTGGAGCCTTTCTCTGTTGGTGTTGAGTGTATTGAGACTAGAGTATTTGACTAAGAATTTCTACTTCACATTTGATTTTCTTGTCCTTTACTGTGCATAAATCATGTGTTGTCTGTGCTCTAGGGTGACAGTTTTCCTTGTGTGTGTGTGTGTGCGCATGTGTAACTTTTTCATGATAATATACACACCCCATCGTAGCTTAGACACTTTTTTATCTGTTTTTTCTCCCTCCTCCTTCCTAACTTTAGGTGGACCTTGTCTTGAAGGAATCCTCCACTGAGTCAGTAGCAGTGTTGTGTGTAGAGGCTGATGTCCCCAGAGTTACACACAGATTCCACTGAAGTCAATGTATAGTACTTAAAGCTCTTAAAAACCCAGGGATTTTCAGACACCAAAACCAGAAACACAGTTACTCTCTACAGAATTTCTAAAATGTAAGAATTTTATTCTAACACTTCATATCTGTACACTTGCAGTGCAATCTGACTCTTCTGACTTTAAGTGGAAAAATTCCAGTGGTGCTCAGTTTCCCTGTCTTGGAGGCACGTTTACTGACATCACTAATTTTGCAAATCAGTTGGGCATGGGCTTAAGAAGTGAAAATGAATCTGAGAGCTCCAGGACCTAAAGCTGACCACGGTCTTTCCAGAAGCAGACCTTTATCTTTGCTATTGCAGAATGATCAATAAGAGAAATCTCTTATGTGCTCCCAGCATGTCATCAGCTGAAAGAGAAGTAATTTGGGGTGGTTAAGAGCTATCCTGGTACATCTAGAGGTGATGTAAAAGTGTGCCGTTTGGTACTGGGAGCTGCAAGGGGGAAAGAAAAAAAGCTTTTTCCCTTAAAATGCTTAAATGAACTGGAAGGCTCTAAGAAATTGTCAGGGTAAGGCTGTCCAATATTTTCCTGTCGACTCATCTAACAGAATAGGTATTTCTGGAGCTATAGTGTGAAGCAATGGTTTCCTTGGCATTCAACCGTAGCAGCTTATATCGGTCACTCTCAGCTTTGCCACCTGGTCCCGCTGGTCATAGTAAGCTACAGTGTAAAGCCTATTCCACTCATGGACTCTTCCTAAGTTCATCTGTTAATACTGTGTTTAGAATAAAAAATAAAATTGCTCCCAGACTCTAAAGGAAATGCGATCAAGAGATTACATAGTGGATAAAAAATGTTCAGTGAAATACTGAAGACAAAGGAAGAAAAATCTGGCAAATTGCCATGCGAGATGAGTTTAGGACTTCCACCATACAATTTATTTAATTATCAGTGCCAGCTTTGTAAAATGCTGCCATCAGAAAGTGAATAGATTGCAGGCATGTTGAACTGGAGTAAGTTTAAAATGTTGTGACTGCCTTAATGGCTACATATCCAGTAAAATGCATTCGTTTTCAAGAGGGTGATTATGCTTTGCTTTTTATGTGCCATTATGTCTAATTTGTTTTATGCCTCAACAGATAAAATTATTTTCCTCCTTCCAATTTATATGACAAACACAGAAGAATAATCAAGTGAAAAATATATTCATTTAATATCATCATACTCAGCTTCCTTGTATAAGTACATACCACTCCTGAACTATACTAGTGACAATAATAACTATACTTTTAACACATGCAGTTCCCCATTATCTAAGGAGTAGATTTAGAAAATAAGATAAACTTGTAACTAAAGAAGTGAAAATGGAAGTTTTTAAGAAACAAAATTAAGGTCCTACTGACATTGGGTAACTGAAGTGGCTCTGTTTTGATGTTTAGACTTAAGACTTTTGTTTTAAAACTACAAAAAAACATTCTGAACATTTATGTAATGACTGTCAGCATAGTAATGTTTCTTTTAATTCTGGAAGAGAATTTTCAAATAGCTTGATACCACTCTCACACAATTTCCAGACTTTTAAATAAAAATGTTTTCACTGAATAAATATTTCATATTTTCATAAAAGATTAAATAAGGGAAAAAAATACTGTTTTCTAGTTCAAAACTCTGGCATAATTTTAAAGTAGCATCAATGAACCCCATACATATTTTTAGTGAATGTATTTTGGAACCCAAACTTTTATATGTATCTTTTTGTAGCAGCTGAATATGATCTTTCTTTTCTTCTTTTTTACTAGGTTAGAGAAAACTATAACAGCAATATGGTGATCATTTTGAGGTAATGATAGCAGAATTAGAGATGATTTCTGTCAATGTAATTTCTTTTGAAGATGCTACATTTGAGTAGCTGCTTTCTTCTGCCTTTAGTAACCTCCAGAATCAATTATTTAGTATTTGAGATTGCTACAGCCTAAGCTCACCTAATGCAGAAAAACTCTCAGCTTCAGTAAAAAATGTTTTCACCATTTCATTTCAGATATCTGCTCCTGGTCTGAGAAAGAAATAAATTAGCAGCCAGGGAAACAAAAAAAGCAGTATCCACAATAATTTTTGTGCTATGCATATAGTAGAGACTAAAAGAGAAAGAAAAGCATAATTGTGTTGTGAAATGATGTTTTTAAAGCAAAGAGAAGAGAATTTGCATTTCTGCTCACAGCACATGATCATGTACCAAGATGGCATTTAGCTGACCAGGAGGGAAAGCGCTGGTGTTTTGATAAAGCTAAGTGAGTAGCCTTGCTGTTCAGTTCAGCCTTAGCCAATGGCACCTGGAACTGACATCAGGGAAAGGAAAACAGGAAGAAACTGTCAGAAGAGGCAGGCAGGAGAAACAGCACCTGCATAAGCAAGCAAACCATACACAGGATGGCTTCCCAGTCCAGCTGATAGAAATTGTCCTCAGATTGTTCCTCACTTTTATCAAGTACCAGTATGCCACAGGGAGGGATACCAATGACCTGTTCCTTGTAGACTGGGACCTGAAATTGACTCAGATGGGCGTATGTTTCTTTTTTCTCAATGCAAGCTATGATGCCAGTTTTAGAGTCTTAATCCCAATGTCTACCACACACTGTGAACCTGCTACAGGAAACAAGCTGTAGATTTCTTTTGAACTCACATTACCCTAGACAGTCTCTTCATATTTCATGCAACTGTTATTTCCTTCATTTATCAAAAGGTAGTCAGTCAGCCCTTGGTCCTGCCATTCCTTTAGTAGTATAGGAGTGACACATACACTGGCTACAGATGATCTATGAACAACTTCTGTTGTTGTGCAGATGGCCTGCCCCAAACCCACTCCAGCTGACAGCAGAAGCATAAATAGCATATGTAATTCAGTATAACCATCTGGCATCTTTATGTCCTTCATCCTTTTCTGGAAACTAGTTTTAAGGTTTTTCTGAGAAACTAGCCTAAGAAGCAAACCAGCAGCCATCTCTGTGCGTGTCTGCCTGCCACTGCCATGGAACTGCAGTACAGCTATGAGTGTTTCTCTGTTGGGAAGGTTCTAATTGCACTCTCCCCATATCATTATAAGAAAAATAAAAACAGTTGTTTTCCTTAAGTTTTTTTCACCTCTGGGAAGGTCAGTCCAGGTCTATATGTTTTCACTGGACTTTCCAGGATTATTATTCATTTTGCAACATCCTTTTTGATATGTGGGGGACTGGGTCAGTGCACCATATTCTGGTATCTGTCTTACTATTCCAGTGTTCAGAAATAAAGTTGGCACCCTACAGTTTTCACTGCCCCTTTCTTATCTAACTTCTCAGCTAAATTGCATACTGACCTTTATCAGAGAAGTGAGGCTGAAGGGGTCTTAATCTTTCTGACATGATGTGTAGAACAAACCAGGTTGACTGTGCAAATAAGCGTTTCACTCTTACATAAAATAAATCCTTTTTTTTTTTTTTTTTTTTTTTGGTTACTATTTATTCTGCTTGACCCTGAAAACAGGTAAAGACTCAAGTGTTTCACCAAGGAAGAGGGGGGAGTTGTACCACCCATATCAGTAGGTAAAGAACCAATTGCTATCACATACTTGAGTCTTCCATATGGCAGAATATGAAGACAGAAAGGCAAGATGGGGAAAAAAACAAAGGAGCTGGATGACCAGAATGCCTTCTGCCAATAGCAATGCCTGTTTGATTTGTCCATTCCTCTGTAGAAGTAACCTTTCATTATTTTAAAGTATTTTGACATCCTTGCAGATGTATACAAATAGAATTAAACAGTATTGAGCTTACTTATTCCTAGTGACTCCTTTTCTTTTCCAAGATTGCAGTAAGCTCAAAATTAGACACTACTTCAGATTTCTACTCATGAAATTTATTTCTTAATTTTTTAAAATGAGACTCAGAAATGGTAATATTCCTATTAACCCATTCGAATTAACAGATTTTAAAACTTTAATATTGTGATATTCCTTGAATGTCAGACCAAAATTATAAAAGTCATTGGATTTCAGTATGATATTAAACCATCTTATAATACTTCTAGACAATCTGAGCCTCTTTGGCAATAAAGACAGAAAAATAAATGAAATTGGGAGTGGTGGGCTGGTGTTCCTCTCTAAATTATAAGAATGAGTATTTGTACTCTGTGAGAACATGGAAACCAGAAGCGGGACAAATGCATGGTTTTAAGTCCATTGGACTGCTTTGGGAACTTACAGAGCTCATACATGAATATATTCAGAATATATTTCTATACCACTAGTGGAATTCCATAGTCTCTGCATACTCAGTACATTCTATGAGGCTAGCCTTTGGTCTTGCAACACATCCAGAAGATCAGTGGAAAACGATCCAGTTAAATGGGATAAAAGTAAGACTGGCTCTCAAACATACCTAGAAGGTGCCTGGTAACAGGTGTGTATTGCTGTCTTCTACTTCCGCACTCATACTGTTTGTTTGATAAATACCCAGGAAAATCAACCCAATGATGATGAGAAAAGGACAATGTAGATAATGAATAACTAAAAAAACCCCAGCTTTTAAAAATTAGAACTTGGATCTAATACCAAGGAAAACCAGAAACTTCTAGGCCTGCAAACAATTTTATGCAAGGAGAAGAATATTTCCTGTTGCAATGAAAAAAAATAGTTTAAAGTCCTAGTCCTGATGAGGTAAGAACTAAAGCACTTTGAAAATTAATGATTTTCCATGTTGTTAGCTGCAGAGCTAAAGGGTAGAGTATGATGTTTGGGTGATTACACAGAGCAGAAGATCAGAAATACTATCTAAATGTCCCAGAGATGGTACTTAGGAAAGAAAGTATCGGACAGGGCATAAAGTGTGTTGCAGTTCAATCATCTCCAGTTTCTTTCAGATATCCCACGCATAAAAAGTTTAATGCACTACTTGCTTGAATTTATTTGAAACTACATAGCATATTAATTTAACAGGGTGATACAAGAATGCACTTAAATCACAGTACATGTACAAATTATGCTTAGAAATGTGTAGCAATTGTGATATACAAATGACTCACATGAAACATCAATTTCATTATCAGTCTGTATAGTATGTTCATAGGAAGACCTTTACACTCTTTTGACTAACTCAGGGACAAAGAGCTGCACATTGGGTTGATACATTCAGCTGATAATAATTGGTTGATTCATTCAGCTGATACAAATGTCTGATCTGCTCACCGAACAAGGATCAATTTAAAAAAGGCTAATACTTTCATCCCAGAGTACTGAAAGAGCTAGCAGACATTACAGCAGGACCCCTCTGGATAATCTGCCAAAGGTTATGGGAGTCTGGGGCGGTCCTGCTGGCTGGAAGGTAGCTGATGTTATTCCAATATACAAAAAGGGCATGAGGGAAGACTGAGGGAACTACAGACCCGTTAGTCTAAACTCAGTTCCCAGAAAAAATACGGAGGTGATTATACTGAGTACTATTGAAAGGCATTTAAAGAACAGTGCAGTTATCAGGCACCATCAACATGGGTTCACAAAGGGAAAGTACTGTTTAACTGCATATCTTTCTTGAAGGTCACCTGCTTCCTGGATGAAGAGAAGGCAGTGGTTGTTGTTCTGAAATTTAGTGAGGCCTTTGATACTGTCCCTCACAGCATCCTTTGGGACAAGCTGTTCAGCTGTGGGATGAGCAGGTTGACAGTATTCTAGATGAAGAACTGGCCAGAGGGCCGAGCTGAAAGAGTTGTAGTGAATGGGGCTACATGTGGCTGGTGATCGCTCACCAGTGGTATTCTTGGGTCTCAATTCTAGAGCTGTTCTGTTCAATATTTTTATCAATAATCTGGATGCAGAAGTTGAACATACCATTAGCAAGTGTGTTGACGATACCAAACAAGGAGGTGCTGTTGATCTTCTTGAGGGAAGAGAGGCCTTGCAAAGGGATCTAGACAGACTGGAGCATCGGTCAATCATCAGTGGCATGAAATTTAACAAGACTAGATGCCAGATGCTGCCCCTGGGCTGGAGTAACACAGATGGGGAGAGAGGCGGCTGGAGAGCAGCCCTGCAGAGGGCTCCGGGGGCGCCGGCTGGCTGCAGGCTCCGCAGGAGGCAGCTGTGTGCCCTGGCAGCCGGGAGGGCAACCCGCATCCCGGGGGCATCACACACGGCACAGCCCGCCCGGCACAAGGGGTGACCATCCCGCTGCGTTCAGCGTTGGGGCGGCCTCGCCTCGAGGGCTGGGGGCAGGTCTGGGCCCCACCACTTAAGAAGGACAGGCAGGGGCTCGAATGGGTCCAGAGAAGGGCAACGGAGCTGGTGAAAGGGCCGGCAGGAATGTCCTGTGAGGAGTGGCTGAGGGCTCTGGGCTTGCCTGGTGTGGAGCAAAGGAGGCTGAGGGGCCACCTCAGTGCTCCCGGCAGCTCCCTCAGGAGGGGAAGGGCAGAGGGAGGCGCTGAGCTCTTCTCCATGGGATCCAGGTATAGGTTGTGTGGGAGTGGTTCAAAGCTGTATCATAGGAGGTTTAGATGGGACGTCAAGAAGCATTTCTTTACTTAAGAGGGCAATCTAACACTGAAATAGGCTTCCTAGAGAGGTAGTCAATGCCCCAAGCCTGCCAGTGTTTAAGAGGCATTTGGACAATGCTCTTAATAACATGCTTTAACTTGGTGAGCCCTGAACTGGTCAGGCAGTTGGATGAGATGATCAGTGCAGGTCCCTCCCAACTGAAAATCTATTCTATTCTATTCTATTCTATTCTATTCTATTCTATTCTATTCTATTCTATTCTATTCTATTCTATTCTATTCTATTCTATTCTATTCTATTCTATTCTATTCTATTCTATTCTATTCTATTCTATTCTATTCTATTCTATTCTATTCTATTCTATTCTATTCTATTCTATTCTATTCTATTCTATTCTATTCTATTCTATTCTATTCTATTCTATTCTATTCTATTCTATTCTATTCTAATTCTATTCTATTCTAATTCTATTCTATTCTATTCTATTCCTATTCTATTCTATTTCTATTCTATTCTATTTCTATTCTATTCTATTTCTATTCTATTTCCATTCTATTCTATTTCTATTCTATTCTATTTCTATTCTACTCAAATTTATTCTAATTTATTCTATTCTATTCTCTGAAACTCTAGGTTCCCTATTTTTTTGTTTGATGCTTCACTTTTATTTAACATCAATGCTTATGCAATGCCTCAAGGTTGTGTGGGTAATCTGTCATTCTGCCATTCAAATTGTGATCATAAGGATGATCAGGAGAAACAACTGTGGTGCTCTATAAGGAAGAGCTGCCTCTTGTCAGTGAACCCGCCTCCCACCTTACTGCTGTCATTCCCAGCACCAGGTGACCTTTACCTTTTAGCCTAATGTTTTCAGCTTTTGTTGGGCAGCCACACTACACAGCAGCCATCAATAAACACAGAAAAGGCCTAATGTAATGTTATTCTATTAAGAAAAGAGAAGATAAGACCAATATCAACTGTATTCCTCCCCATTTCCTCAACCTCTGTCACTGACAATGTGGTCTGATTTTTGGAAAACCCCTCTCACCACTGTACTAACTAAATCCCCATTCCTATTCTTTTCATTCTTTCTCTAGATCTTCTTGGAGACTAGCTTGCTTGTATTTTCCTGCCTCAGTCTGCCTCTCTACAACCTTACGCTTTCCTCTTCTTTCCTAAAAATAGGAAAAAAATCTGTATGTTCACTGCTTCTTGATCTAGTTAAATAAATTTCATAATACATGTATATCTTAGCTTTAACTCTACTTGGTTTGGAAGGATACAGGACAAAACTCAGCTCTCATTAAAAAAACCAAATGGTCATTTTCTACTTCTTTCAGCTTTTTAAGTAACAGTTACTCTTGCTGGCTACTAAAAGAATGAAATTTAGAGCGATTTTAGAAAAGTGAATTTTCCTGTTTCTCTAATTAAAATGCAGAAATCAAATTCATACAGTTGTACCCCTGTCAGTTGACTGTGAACTGATAGTATATTTTGGTTGTTAATCACCTTTTCTAAGAGATGGTAATTGCAACTTTGCTCATCTGTAAAATATATGACTGCACTCAGCAGTGATGGAAGTAGTAATTTACTGTCCATTTAGGTTTTGGGGCTTTTGATGGCAGGAACGCTTAAACCAGGCATTACGGCTGCTTCAGTGAAGGTTACCCAGGGGACTAAGTGAATAATTTTAACTTCTTCGTCCTCAGATACAGTCAGGCATTGTTTGCCATAGACCACCGCTATGATTGCACTGATATCATGAGTCCCTGGCAAAGCAGAGATCTTAAAATGTATTGCTTTGCTACAGACTTTATTTTTTCCTTTCTTCCCCAGGTGATGTCTTATAACAACTGAACGTGCCCTGTATCAAAGATTTTAGAGCTTAAATTAAAAGCAGAATTTAGGGAGGTGCTTCTCTGCTACTTTAAAGATCAATACTTTTTTGACTGATGGCATATTTACACACCAGCAGAGACCTTGGCCTTAGCCTGGTGTTCATGGCCTTTTCAGTGAAAGATTGTTTAATTATTAGTCTGTAAGTAATTTTTTCTGTAAGTATCTGTACTGTCTGCTTAGCTTGATGCACAGCTACAAGAGCTAAGCTAAGCAAACTTATTCAGATATAAGAAAGTCTGACAGCCTAAACTGATAACCCACTTAGATAGCCGATTCAGCTTCTTAAAAACAGATTAAGAGAAGGCATAAAAAATGATTAATTAGTGAAATTGGTATATTTAGCAGATGCTAATAATTCAAATGTTTCTGAAAACATAGTGTTGTTCACAAACATGTATGCATCCTGCTGACCATAGCATGTTGAATATCCAGGCGATTATGACTGATCTTTAACATTGAAAAACTGCGTTTCAGGCCGTGAAGTAAAATCAACAAAAACAAAAAGGAAAAAGAATGTGGGATTTTTCTCTAAACCTCCTAAAACATTAGGCAAGATCGTTATAGTGCAAGACGGTGAGTCTTCATGGTCCCTTCTTCACAGTGATAGCTCAAAGAAGAATGAAAGTTTGAAGCAATGCAATCTTTTAGCATGTTGAAAATTTCCAAAATATTCTTCTGACTCCTGAAAGACAGGATACCATTTAGCATGGTTTCTTTTCTGGTTGTCTCACAGGCAGGCAACGTCTTTGAACAAAATACTAATTGCATGTGAAGCCAATAGGTGGGCTACAACTGCCTTCTAACACCACCAGGATTTTTTACGCTCTTTCTCAATTTTCTGTTTATAAAATGGACAGTGATGCCACTGTTATCACACCTGCAGGAGAATCTGATCTTGGCCAGAACCACTTAGGAGTACTCTTGCAAAAATATCCAAACCCTGTATCTTAAGACCTACAATGTCCCTAAAAGTGCTGCGGGCTTTTCCCAACCACTTCTCATGTGGTCTGTAAAACTCAGAAAATAGTTAAATCACATTGAGGTTATGTGGGCACTGTTTTCTTGATATCTAAATTCACATTGTTCCTATAATGAATGGATACTTGAAAGGTAAAAAATGTCCTTTTCCAAACTCCTTTAAAATGGAACTGATGAGCAGAGTGGAGAAGCAGACTCCATATGTAGGTAAAAATGGTATATGCATAGTTTTCTGTTTTTATTTGTTTCAAGTTTAAAAAAAATGTGGGGTTTTTTTCAGTAGTATTATGTGAACTCTTCAAATGACATTTCACATTTCTTTTGTAGCTGGAAGGAGAGTAGCTTGTAAATTCATGGAAATAGAGAAAGAAGGAAAAAAGCACACCATCAGCAAGAATTAAAAATGAAGCCCTTAGGAATGGTTGTAAAATAGTACAAGTTTTTACCAAAAATATTCACATGAAATGAATACCAGCACACCCATAAAACATTTCAAAGGACTAGTAGATATTTCACTGTTTGACTAGAATCTGCAAATTACTTTCTGATGGCTATTAATTCTAGTTTAAAATAAACAGTCATTAGAGCAGTTCAACTTTATTTTGATGATCTACATCTGTGTGTGTTCACTTTACTTTCTGTCCTAATTTTTAGGCATATTTTTCTGCCAGAAAATATTTTTCCATCCCATTTCTTTCAGCCAGAAGGAAATAAGGAATCATTATCAACAAACCATATGTGCAATTAAAGGCAGATTATGAAAGTTCAGCAGTTTGTTGTTTCTCAGATGTCTTGTGATTAACTTTGTGTTTCTGATACAAACACATCCTGTATAAAAGCATAAACAAGACAATCCAATATAAATGCTCCATAGTCCCAAGTGGGATCGAACAACTATTGGGAAATAATCCTATGGCATTTTCAGTCTCGGAAAAAAAGGTCTGACAGAAAGTGATCCAGAAAGAGATGGAGGATGTTGAAGTTATTCTGCAGTTGAAGTAAACCAGAAAGAGCATATTAACTTTGCAGTTTCTATACAGCTGCCTAATTACCTTCTCACCTGAGATTTACATGTAATTTAGTGGTGGGGGTTTAACAGTATTTATCTTAATTTTCAATTTAAGCATTTAATGTACGTGTCTTTTGTGATCTCACAATATCTGGGTTATTCCAGCTTTGACAAGCCTGGAAAAATCAGACATTTCTCTTCTATTAAACAGTCTTGTAGTCAAATTATCTAATATCTGGGCATCTGGCTCACTACAGTTTAATGGCTTGCAGTTAAAGTAGTAATGTTTTCATTTTTTGTTGTTGTTGTTTGTTTTTGTGGTTTTTTGTTTGTTTGTTTGTTTGTTTTTCCTTTCCCATCGAATTGGCTAAGAAATGTTTCAAGAAAAAATTTGCTACAGAATTGTCTGCTTCAAAATACGAGCTAATCCAGTGAGTGATGCCACTAAGCTCTTGCAAAATTTTCTCTTCAGTTTTCAAATGCTTTAAACTAATATCAGCACCCTGGTCTTAGAAAGGTAAATGAAAGAACCTACAATAGTCTAAGTCACATTGATGAAGAGTCCTCGGATTTTCTGTATCTGAGTCCAATGCTCTGGTGAATACCACCCAAAATGTCACTTTGTACTACACTTGACTCTAAAGAACCCTTGAGGAACAAGCCTGAATAAAAAAATGTGAATGAAGATAACAGATTAAGAAAAGAAGCAAAGCCCGGATGTTTTCAAAAAGCTAGAAATTTTAGTGGAAAAGGTATATTTATGATTCACCTTAGTCCTTGTCTCTCCACAGACTTTTTTGTGAGTGAAACTCCTCCTGGACTTGCTCTCCTGAACAGTGAGGCTGTGTAGCAGATGCTGTCCTTGAGGGGTGTCTCCAGGGGGCTATGAGGCTCAGAAAAGTATGGAGCTGCTAGCTACACATTTGGTGGACACTGAAGAAAAACAGCTGAGAAGATGACACTGGTGATGTGCACCAGCTGGTGTTTAAGTTCTACCAGTGCAGGAGGGTCAGAGAAGACTCAAGTGTTAGCACTCTGTTTTGGTTTGCAGAACTCACAGGACAGTGCCTTTCAGCAGTTAGGCAGTGAGGACAGAAAGGAATGACCCATGGGCTAGACAAGGCACTAGACCTTAGGGACTGCAGGTGTCTTGACTCATGCTTAAATGAGGTGTTCATTAACTATGGCACAGGCCGCACTGGACAGCTTGCAAAAATCAGACTAAGACAGCAGTGAAGAGTTTCCAGAAGGTCAGTATTGCAGAGTTGCTAGGAGACAGAGGACTTATCAGGGAGAAAGGGAAAGCAATATGAAGTCAGGAGTAACTTGTGTTGGAGACTAGGTGGCTGGTACCACCTTTGGGAGAGCTGTTCACAAGTACCTGGGTTTGCTGTGATATACAGAGCAAACACAGAGGGGTCTACAGAAGAACATCCTTGGATGCACATCTGAAAAGCAGAAATCCAGTGAGCCTGGCAGCAGTCTAGCACACGGTTGGGAGAAGATATGCTATGAACTAAAAAGTCTGCAATAGTAATTTTTGCTCTTCTTAACCTACAGTAATTTTATTCCTCAATTCACTTGCTTTTTTCATCAAACTGATTTGCAGTGCAGCCGAGATGGACATTCATGCTCAAGGGGGCAGTGAATAGGTGCAATCTTACTTTCCAGCCTGGATCTCAATCTGAACTAGGAGAAATGAGGCAGTAAAAGAGAGAAATAATTTAATGTTGGTCAATCTATCATAATTCTCTCCTTTGCTCCTATGCAATGAAATGTGGTGCCCTTTCCACAGGTTTAAATTACATTTGGGTCTTGGGTGTGCTAATTGCTTAATGTAAACAGGTGATGTGCTCTGCTGACACTCATTGAAACTGACTTGCTTCACTCTTAGCCTTCCTGCTCAGAAGACGCTTTTTCTAAATTCACTAAATACACTGAAACTCATATAAGCCACATAAACACTAGCTGTGCCAAAGCCTTCTCTCTGTGCTACACTATAGGAGACTGCATGTTGTGGCTGAGCGTATTCATATATACACATGCATAATCATATAATTAATGTGCATGCAACTGTTCTGTATCTGAGTGACAGGATTTAGCGTAGATTATACTTAATATAAGTTTCCCACTGTGTGATGGTGAATGAAGAAAAGTAATGAAGCTCATAATTCCATGCAAATATAGGTATCCTTGGATACTGCTGACACAAACAGCTGTTGGGATAATAAGAAAAGGAAGACACTGAGCTCAACATTGTGACTAAATATCAGCAGTGCATCTAATGAATTGTTCTGTCATTTCTTTATTGCCAGGGCTGGAACTATAGTCATAGTCATATGGCCAAGTCCAATTAAATCCTCATGATTAATTTACTGCTTGTAGAAGGTGAGAAACTGTCAGTCTGAAAAATGGGTATGTTCTACCTCACCACATGGTACACACCCCAGAGGCACAGCCCGGGCAGGATTGCCTCTCAGAGGGGAAAGGGGGTCTTACTGAAGCACCTGATAGGAGCCGGGCAACAAAGTTAACATCTCCCCTCCCTGTAACTCATCTGCAGGCATGCTTTCAAAATCATAATACTTTATTACACAGCTTCTTAAAGTCTTCCTTTACAGTCCAACCCATTGGTTGCAGATCTCTTAAAAGCTCTGTTGGTTCTGGCTGGCCTATTCCCACTTCAGACTGGTCTAAAATCTGTACCATGTTTAAATTGATTTGTTGATTTCTCTGCAGTAGCAACATAACTTCTGCTCTGGTGACAAGAGGGATTTTAGTAAACTAGACAAATATAAGAGAGTAGAAGTACTGACTGTTCGACTAAAAGAACCTGCTTCTTCGTTTTGTCAAGCAGAGGAAGAAGCTGTATCATTTAACACTTATCAGGCCACTTACACCTTAAATTCACTTTTTTTGGCATATCCAGGGTATAATAAACCAGCAAATCCATGGGTTAATAGAGCTGGGCTACTGTGAGAGATGAAATACATAACTGGAGAGATCTTTTATTTTTTTCTTGATATGATAGCGGTCTTATAGGATCTGGACTACATGCAAAGTAATTTTCCATAACTTCTTTCTTTATCACTCTTGTTCTATTTCTCTTATGTTGGACAGCAGGTACCAGCTTTTCCGATGCGTTCCTTGCCTTTAGAGGGGCACAAATTACATTATTCTGTCTAAGAAAAAGCCCTAAGATTAGTTAAGATAATTAACTCACTGATCTCAGATATCTCAGCACATCTTATGATCTTTCTGCCATGGCTTATCCTCTGTGAAGATGACAGATGTCAAAGGCTTTGTGTTAACTACATCTTCGTTTTTTCTGCGACCTGGTCATGTCCCAGGCCTTCATGCTAAAACCATGACAAAGCAAAGACTTCCTAACTTTAACACTCACAGGATCAAAGACTCTCAACAATTAATTTCATCATGCTCACAAAAGAAAACTTTTGAGCTGAGCACAAATCTCATCATAGTATTGAATCTTGCCTTCTCTCTCAAAACAGATGTTAAATATTTTCCTCAATCACTTTCTTAATGCAAGTCAGACAACCTTCTCCCCATGAGCCGCGCTGCTTGGGAATACTTGAAGATGATAGAAAATAATCTTCCCTGAGCAAGGTTGAAGGCTCGATCCTCATGTGTCCGTGACATTATGTCGATTCATACAAGTTAGGGAATTGACACAGGATACATTTAAGCTGCTTCCATTCCTCCTTCTCATTGTTGTATATAGGGCATGTAATATAGCCTACTGTTAGGGAACTGGCAGGATGCCTAACAACAACAATTACGACCAGCAAGTCTCAGCTTTCCCACTGAGTTTTTCAACTCTTGCCTGCACAAGAAGGGGTCTTGCACTTTCTAACCATCTTGAATGTTTGTTGTGGTGAAGTTAAGTTCTTCAGGGCTATTAGCAGTGAATTTGGACAAGATGTAGGATTAAGGAGGAAAATGGAAGTGTTTTGGGCTATGAAATCATTTGAGGTGATATAAATGTGAGAGAGAATGTTTTCATCTACTTTGTGCTAGAGCTCTGGGCTACCTAATGCCATCTGGAATAAGCCATGAGAAGTCTTTTCTAGGCAGTTTGCATGTTATAGACCCATCCATGGGCATCCATATATTCATCCAGTACAGAACTTCTATAAAATAGAATTCATGATCCCTGCACTGTAACCTGGGAGGTGATTCATGTAGCCTTTCCCGTCACAAATGGCTAGGTGTGTCTCCTTTGCCTCTAGAAAAAAACCCCCATGTCTGTGGAAGTATAAATGCTCTGGAAAAACTTCAGAAGGCTTTCTGATTCTGCATTTTGTGGAGTAATACAAGGTTAATACTTTGGTGCTGATCAGATTCACCCGTGTCTTCTTCTAGTTCCCAATGCCACTTCAAAATGCTGTCAGATGAAGAGATGATCAGACCACAGGTTTCAGCAGTGAACTGATGTTTTGAGCTTCTCTTCATTGATGTTGTGATAGGATTTGTACCTCTACTGATAGGCATTGATGAATATCTGTCTTTAGGGCTATGTATGCTGTTAAGGCTGCGAGCAAATTAATAGGACCTGGCTTGAGGTCTACATAACTGAATAGAGCATGAGATGCTACTAGATATGAAAAATTGCTGGCTGTGATGATAACAGTAAGAAAATGACAGAAGTTATCAAGAGCGCTATGAGGTGGCTAGATTTTGCAGATTGTTGGGGGGAAGCATGATCAGGGAACTGATGGCCAGACTTCAGAGAGTAGCTGAGGAGACTTTCCAGGGAGCAGAGGCTTGCAGGGCAGCAGTGCCTAATCACATCACTAATACCATGTAAGACCAAGGTGAACTAGGTAATGGTATCAGAAATACCACATTTGGGCATGGAGATAGAATGGTGACCAAAATGAGAAAAGTAATTAAGGACAAGGTGTTTACTTGGAAGGGAATTGGGAGGTGGAAGACAGGTACAACAACACTAAAAGTAACACCAAGAAATATGGAAAGTAATAACAGTGTATGGAAATGCTGTAGCTGGTGCTGTCTGGAGATCCCTTTCAGGCAGCGCTGTGATTCATCACTGCAGACTAAATGAATAGCAAACCAAAGCCATTGTGTTGACCCCAGCAGACAGGTCCCCCATCGCTGGCTTCAGAGTAGTGAGGACAGGGGTGGCTGTTTCCCTGGAGAACAGCTGAGGGACCAACCAAGCATCCTGGTGTGCCTGTGCAAGGGCCACCTCCAGCACTGACCACATTGGCAGCTACCCACTACTTCTGAATACATGCAGCATTCCTTTAAGTGAGAGAATAATGAACTGGCATGACCAAGGAAAAGGAAGAGTTTTTTGGATAGTAGGGGAAGAGAGCTGAATGATTGGAAGGAAAAAGGTGGGGACCTTTGGTTCATTCAGATATATTTGATGCAACTCTTTTTGGGTAAAAATTTTGAGATTTTCACATACTTGTTTTTTGTTTTGTTTGTTTTTTTGGTTGTGGTTTTTTTTTTTCTAACATAATAAGAGCTGGCAGTATGTGTAAGAAGAAACCTTTCTTTTGTGAGTAGAATATTTTCTTGTGTTTCCTGTTTCTGCTTACTTTCCAGTTAAATGCAATGAACTATTGATTAAACTTTTTACTCTATACCTTTTACTTACTGTCCTTTAGATATTTATTATGGAAATATCCATATACAACCTACTTATTTTTCTTTACTGTTTCTCAGATTTTAAAAACCTGACCACTCCTACTTGTGTGGCTTTGCAGCATCAGAAAATGATAGACAATTTTCAGACTGGTCTAGTAATAAAACAAAGGCCTTTTGAACTGGAAGTAGCAGACTGTTCCCTGAATACAGCCAAAGCGATCAAATGAGTGAATTCTCTGGCACTCTTTGTGGAAGCCCTCCCTTGCATTAATTGGAGCATTGTGTTTACATTTCCATCTGTCCTTACATGAGAGCCTAATTAATTGTTAATTGCATACAGAGAGGCCCAAGAGAAGAACAGCGGGCTATAATAATAGCTTTCAGCTTTTGAAGGAGCAAGAGCGAGTTTGGGACACAATCTTTAGCAAGCAGCAGCAAGAATCAATGATAGCAATTATCATAATCTGGTTCATGACATACAGGAAAACAAAGCCATTTAAAAAAACTACTCAGTTCTGCCAATAAGATACCTCCTCACTGGGGAAGAAACCCATTTCTACAGCAAGCAGAGATTTCCTCTGACACCATCTCTTAAGGGTTCTAGCTAGGTAAGACAGCTGAAGACGATACAGACATCAACATTCTGTTGAAGGCAATCACCTGAATCCCTTCCTCCATTTGTCAGAATCTTGCAGCACCCTAGTTTCCCTGAGAACTACCCCTCCCTGTCAGATGTGACTGAAATTCACCAGTGAGATTGAAAATTTTGGAGGAAGATGGGAGAAGGGATGGAAACTGGAACCAACTACCGAATCAAAGAAGTTTCTTTTATTTTGGAAAGTGGGTTTTATGATGTTTTTTCCTAATGGCTACGATAATTGGTAGTAAGATGCTTGAATGTGGCTGCACATTTACTGCTATATAGCATTTCAGGACACTGCTGTAAAGCATTCTGGTAGCGCGTAAAAAGCCAGTTAACTTGTCTTTGGTGCCCTAGCTCATCTATCTCAACGACAGGAACTGGCTGCTCTGCTTTCATTTCTATGAGTCTCTAAGGGGTTGTGGGGAAAGTCAGTGAAGCTGGAGCTTTGTCACTTGGCTCTGAAACTAAAACAGTGCAGAAGAGAAATTATATGGGTATGTCTTCATCTCATTTTATCATGGCAGGAGTAGCCTTCTCTTATTCCGTAGCCTACTTCTCAGGCAGTGCATACTGTGAGTCACACTGTTCTGAGAATCGGTGTGGATAAAATTAAGTCTTTACATGCCCATACCTAGCATCTGAGATTATAGCATAAAGAAAAAGAGAATAAAATTATAAAGGATTTCTGGTCTTGCAAATTTTGTTCAGGCCTCAAAAGTTGAAGTTGTTTGAGCATCACTTACTAAGAAGCCATTAATTTCACTGTAAAACTGTATTCCATAGAGGAAAAAGTTTTATTTTAGGAACAGCCTGTCCTTTACAAAACAGTAAGTAGTAAGCAGTCACATTAAGTGACTTTTTCTTTTAGATGAAAATGCTACTGAAAAGTTGTGCAAGATCCTGCTTCAGCAGGCCAGTACGTATTCATGACATGCGCTTTCTTCGTCCTCGGAGCCAGCGAGCTCCTGGCAGCGTAAGCTCTAAGGCTACATGATAAAGATTCCTCGCCTCTCATCTGTGAGCCTGTTGCTCAGCACAACTCTCAGCGGACCTTCAGGGAAATCAATCTTTTATTTTATGCCTACAACTCCCATCAGAAACATCTCAGTTTTGTTTTTTTCAGTAAGAATACAGGGGTGGAAACAAAAACTTCTTTTCATAATTTTGCTGGCTTCATCTGCACTTCCCAAAGTCTTTCTTTTTTGGCTGAGCATACTGCTAAGGTCTGAAATAGGGACATAAGCTGGGTCAGCTTTATCCACAGGCTATTGAATAGCCTACCTTGTGCACAAGGGGATTTACTATCTGTCACCATTTAACCCGTGTAGTCAAAACAGCTTGGCAAAATGACTGGCAGGCACTAATACCAGCTGTGAACACATACAGATGGAAGCAGAATGCAGAGCGAGATATTCCTAAACAAACAATGTTTTGCATGATAATGTTTAGGGTGATCCAGCAAACAGCATTTAACTCTGGGCTGCTTTACTCAGTCAGTGGAATAACTTCTGCAAATTACTGCTGGGGACTTGATGTGGGAAGATTTGAAGTTCACGAGCATGTTCATTTGCTCATGGGATATGTTAAGAGGCCCATCTTACCTAGACTAACTTTATTTTACTGGTTTAAATATTTTTTACACCGAAGGAGATCAACTCGTGCAAGACTGAAATCAGCAGAAGTCTTCTTTATATTTTCTCCACATAGACAGTTTTAGTTGAAGAAAACCATTGCTCGCCTGATGGCTCTATCTACATTAGTGCTGATACCGTGCTGGTCAGACCTAAACAAGCAATGCTGCTGAAGGGAAAATCTGAAATTTTTGGATTTACAGTGAAGTATTTTTGTCTAAAGAGTGAGCTATGGGTGATTGATTCCAATAAGACATTTTTTTATTTAATATAAAATTATTATCATGGGCCATGATAGGTGAAAAGAGAAGGCATGGGTTATTCCCTGCTGTAATGAATCTGTAGTCTGAAACCCTGACCCAAAGCTCATTAAAACCAAAAGCGAAACCCATGTCACTTCTCCAAGGAAGCAGGATTAGCCACAAGCAGAGGGGGAAACAATTTTCTTTGAACAATCTATTTAATGGAAAAAACATAGCTTGGGCATAGCCAGATCTGTACAGAATCTGATGAATCTTTTGTATCAAGATAAAAATATGGAAATAATATTTCAAAAAAGCAAAAAATGAACAATCTTGCCTTCCCCCCCCCCCCCCCTTTTTTTTCTTTCCCCCTGGAAATAGCCTTCCTTATTTTAAGAGCAGGATAGCCATTTCTTATTCTAAACATCTTGATTTGTAATCTTATTTTTACTTCATCTATCTTGAGAGTTATGTTTATATCAAGGATTTCACTTCGTTGAGGGAGGTGAGCTTTACATATTAGCTTGCTGCAAAGCCAATTTCTGCATTTTTTTCCGCACTTGATTCACTTATTTTCTCAGGTCTAGGCAAAAGACCAAGAAAAAACACCAAAAGGCTCGGAGGAGATAACCATTATATTTTTTTTTTTAAAAAAGTATGGATTCATATGTTTTAGAAAACAGAAATTCAGTTTTGGCTGGCTGCTACTACTGTAGCATAGTAACACAACTGTGAATGTTTCACAAAAGTTGAATTTAGAAGAATTCCTAAGATTTTTTGAACCAAAAAGAAAGGCCAAAAAAGACTTCAGATTTTGTGCATTTGGTCACATATTGAAAATGAGCAGGGCCATTAATGAACAGCAAAGATTGTTAGAGATAATAAGCATGGAAAGTCTGTTCTCCCATATCTTAGCTCATACAAGATTTTTGATTGCTTTTACTCATTGGACACATGTGTACACAATCCAAATCAGTCTCACTGTGAGACTTACTTTAAAGATGTGAGATGGAACTTGAACAGAAAAATAATGTAGTTCATTAAAGAATTCATCTGTATACCAGCCTTCTTATTAAGCAAACCATTCAGTTTAATTTTTTTTTTAATTTACAATGCTATTTTGGGATAATCAGAAACCTGAGTATTGCATACCACACTGCCATATGTATGCTTTGAGATAATTAGTTGTTCAGTACCTGAGACTCCCATGAAGTACCTGCCTTGGTCTGTTTTGAAACTCAAAAAAACGTGATTGCTATTTTACTAGTTTTTTCTAACCTTTTGATTTTTTCTCTCTTCTTTCCTGTCCTTTCTCCATCCCATTTCAATTTGGGAGGTGTGTTGCAATTTATGTTTGTTGTTGTTGAATGCAGGGTTTATGAAAAAGATGCAAGGACACTGGGAATATCCATGAGACCTGTTCATGCTGTTCCAGAGAGAAGGGGTGACTCTCTATATTGTGCTTGCTGACATCGTCTTCGTGGAAAAGTTTGTGTAAGGATTTTAAATGTATAGAAAGGTTGTTTAAATCAAAAAACTGTCTTTACAACAAGAAAAAACCTGTCATGAAAAATAAATTAAAAAACCAAACAAGTTTCATCTATACAACATCCACAAACATCTTATTTAGGAAGTTGCACATCACAATAAACTATACTTGAAAGATACTGCAGTTCCCCTAAGTCAGTGTAGTCACTGATCTGCATCGGATGGAGAGATGAACTGTGTATTTAACACTTCATTGTCTAATGCTCTAGGAAACAGTTCTGATTTTCCTTTCATTGAGTGTTTTTAGCTTTCACCTCGCTCTCCAAAGTTCCCTGAGACATGAATTCAGCAAGCGGCACTTTATTTCCCCTAGATCCACCACGCACCCACTCATTTTAAAATTTCTACCCAGAGCTGCATGGAAGAGTAACTGAAGAAAACTGTGGGTTTTGTTGACTACACACACCTTCCCACTCTTGTTTCCTATGCCACAGTTGGCTCTGCAGGTCTCTGCCATGGTGGGACTGCTGTGTGGGTTCGTATTTCTTCACCTAGAACCCTTTTTGCTTGAAGTAGGCAAATCCATCTGTAACAGAAAAGGAGACGTAAAGCACAAAATAGGGCAAACTAAAAATATAAAAAGAAAATTGTGCTCTGCCAATCTGTTTACACCAGAAACACTCCCTCCAGAAGGTAAAATCCACATCTTTGGTGTTGCTGCCAGCAAGAGTGCATCAGTCAAACTGGGAAGCAGGTTTTGCCTGGGCTGAATATGTCTGGCAATGTCTGGTATCCAAATGAAGATAGAGCATGTTTTCCTGTCCTTTCCCTCTGGTCCCAATTCGGAGGGCATGCAGGAAACTGCTGGAGGGTTTAAGTGCTGGTTAGTCACTTTCACGACTTCCCCATCCAACTGGACTGCCAGGAGGTTTTAGCTTTCAGGACATCGCAGAAGATTTTGTAAACTTAATGTGACCCTGACTTGCAAGTAAGGGATTTGGAGTGCCATGGTTTACCAGAGGGCATATCTCCGCTGTCACCATAAACATGATTTTTTGCCGTATGCCACTTGGTTTTCAGACCCAGCCTTTAATTTCTCTACATCATCACTGAATTTCCTATTGGGCTACCTGAAAAATTTTCTTTTATCAGGGGTATAATAGTTTTACAACAGGAAAACCTTAAGAAACCATGTAACTACTTAATTGTGAGATGCTTGAAAATTATTGCAGTCGTCCTTACCTAAAACATTCTAATCTGAATCAGTTCAACCCTAAGCTATGTCTCACTGTTATGCCATACTGTCTTCATGAAATATGAGGTCAGGTAGTCTGATGTGCTGATATTTTGCAGGTCCCAAATCTCCTGTCTGGACTGTGCATCCCCTGGGGGCTATAAACTCTCCCTTGGTCAAGCCAAATGATGCAAGCTGGGAAACAGGAGAGTTTGGCTCATAGTGAAAAATGTAATCAAACAAAAATGCAGGTCTCATCAGACTGTGACACAATAGCCATAGGGAACTTAGTATTGAGCTGATCTGACACAAAAGATTTAGTATCCGGTTAAAAATCAAAGTGTTCTACCCTTTTGGAGTTTGTGCTTGCTCATTTGTTTCCTTAAAAGAGTTTGAAATGAACATTCAATTTTTTCATCCCATTGCAGGATCATAACAAATGATGAAATATTTGTAGAACTATAAGAAAGCTGAATAACCTTAGCCCTGCCTAAAAGGACTGCCTAATAGCGTCTGCCCTTTTCAGTTGTTTATATAAAGCCCTGAGCAGTCTGAGAGCACCTGGTTCGTTGTTATTTGGTTCAGGACCAAAATGTGGTAAAAGTGTGAAAGAAGTAACGAATTGCATGTGAAGTGACAAACACACAGACACACAGGTGTTAGCACCTTCTGTCTGTGGGAAGGTGCGTGCTCATGTGTGAGGCAGCACCCAGCCTTGCTTCTGG
Source organism: Falco rusticolus (assembly GCF_015220075.1). Lineage (NCBI taxonomy): Eukaryota > Metazoa > Chordata > Aves > Falconiformes > Falconidae > Falco > Falco rusticolus. The sequence goes on along the minus strand of NC_051210.1, from coordinate 16,151,661 downwards.
CTGGACCCGTGGGCAGCCCAGGCACAGCCACATCCCGTGGGCTGGGAGGTCTGCTGGCTCAGGTGGCACCTGGAAGAAGAGCACAGGTCCTGGAGGTCGTGGGGTCTGGCAGCTTCTGTGGCATACACAGCAGTTTGGATATAAACTACTGTAACAATTCCCCTGGAAAGGTCCCACCTGGTTCTGTAATACAATTGGCATTAGTGACAGCCAAAAGTGAAACACTCTGTAAGATTTTAGGATTAAAAGAGCAGAGGATGCCTATTAGAACAAAAGAGTGTCACCTTGATGACAAATACAAAAAAAAAAAAAAAAAAATCACAGCCTGGAAGGAAAACAAAAAATTACATTTAATATTGTGTTTTGGTTCCCACAAGAATTCCACTGCTGTTTTAACTAGGCAGTATAGACTTTCATTGAAATCCTTTGAGTCATAAAATGCCTCATTTAAAGAGAAAAGAAATCAATATCTCCAACTTCCTATGTGTTTTTATTTTACTGAGTGTCTCTATTTAAATGCATATTTTGACTACAGCACTGCCAAAGAGTACCAATATAACGTTCCCTATAGAGGGAATTGCAGAAGAAAATTGTAACCTTTTGAGAGTGTAGGAGGTGGGGGGGGAGAGGGGAGGCGGCTCTTCATTTTTAAAGGAAATTACATTCTCTAGCTGCCTAAATAAATGAACCTTACAGAAATAAAAATGTGCTCTGATTCAGATTCTGACTTTGAAAGAAGGCAGGAAAACAGATTAGAATTGAACATGCACTGAAAAAGTAGGCCCTGGTATTACGATATCAGCATTCTCTACATGTTTGCATCTTTTAGTAAAGATAAATAAGATGTAATTGGGAAAGGGCATCCAAAAAAGGACTATTAAAAGAATGACAATAATCACACAAAACACAGCTTTGTTACTTCTTCAGTTTAGAAATGTAATTCAGAGAGGGCATGTCATCACCCCACATGCCACCTCGATAATATTAGTTATTTGTATTTTACTAGGGACTTGAAGAGTCCAGGAGATGCAAAAGCATTAACAGCCCCTGAACTCTCAAAATTTACGAGCCCAGGTATAAGATGACAGTTTGCAAAAAAACAAATTGCAGTACAAAAAAATGGTGTGGCAACACATAATGAAATGATGGAGAGTGTTTTCTGCTTACTAACAGGTCCACCATCATCAGTGTTCTGGTAAATAAATTGAAGGAGTCTTCAGGAAAGTGGCAAGGTAGTTTTGCATATTATAGGGAATTCTGGCTTGGTACACAAGCACTGTCCTTAGAGAAGGACTAGAATTTATATATGATGAAATGATCCACAAAAGCACTGTATGGGATTTATCAAACACCCTTTGGCTTTTCTACCAAAGATTCTGTTCTCCAATAGGAATTATTTATACCCTTATTCCTTCATCCCTGTTCCCTACCCGACTGTCTGCTAGAAGTCCTGTGGAGGATTTTGCCTACCAGAGAGATAAGGAAATTAGCAGAAGACAAGTAATGTTTCCTTGCTGACTGAAAAAAATGACCTCTGCAACTAAAACTTCAGACAAACATAAGTAGTGATGGGAAGGCAATTATTTACAGCTGAAGTGGAACTGAGGTACTCAGCAGACTTCAAAGTTAGTACTTCCCTGGGCTCTGTGCTACAAAAGCCCTCAGTGCTCAGAAGGAGATTCAGAAACACACAAGGACAAATCCCAGGCAGAGGAAGGCCCAAACAGCTTTATCAGTTTCCACAAATTATAAGCATGCTAACAGTCATATGCTAATATGATTAAGTGTGCCAATGGTGAAAGTCTTCAGATCTTCAGAGGATGTAACTGAGCTGAAGCAGGATTAAATCCAACATGTGATTCAGAAAGTGAGGCTAAATCGGTTTACGGAGGACCCTGATCTGCATGCAGAGGTCTGAAATCATTTCTTGTGCCATGAATTGGTGACAAGTGAGCTTAGCCCCTGGGAGGAGAAAGCTGAGGCAAGATGCCGAGTGTGCCAGGCTTTCCAGTAGCATCTTTGCAATATGCAGCCCTGGTTTTACCACCTGCCCCTTCACTGTGGCACGGTGTTACTTACCACACTCGTTGCACTGTACTGGTCTGATACACAGAGACTTTTCAAGCACCTTAAGGGCCTCGCCTGTGCATTCATATATCAGGCTGCAGAGCCACAGTGGAGGCTTGGCTGCTCTTGTGGGGTGGCTCCTTCCTTGGTCATGCCTCACAAATGGTGACTTTTGACATTACAGTCACACTCCTGAGAGTTTCTGCAAATTTCTCCCCAGCCTTCCCTTGTCCCTGCATGCTGCTGTGTCCCTGAAGGACATGGAGGAGGCAGTGGGCATCATATGGAAGAAGTGCACCCTCACCCACACTCTGGACATTTTTGAGGGTGCTCATTTGGTGGCTGAACTCCTCAAAGGTGTGTTTGTGGCTGCTCATACTCCTTGGCCATTTCAGAAGGTTGTCTAATTATTTTGTTTGTTTGTTTTTTAATTTGATTTCTTCCCCCATCCATTTTTTGTTTTCCTTTTCTTCCTCCTTATTTACTTTTTCTGGAGGTTTCTTCATTTGTAGTATTTTTCTGTACTTCTGCTTTTTTATTGTCTCCCTTTCATTTATCAGGGCCTTACCTGCTTTCTTGTCACATATTTAACTACATTTAAAATGGCATTCCAAAATATTCATCCAGACTGCAAGTGCCAATTTTTCTGTTCACCAGCAGCTTTGATCCCTCAGTCAGCTTCACTGACTGTGAATGAAAGGGACTAAAGTGTCTCAGCACAGTTCACATGATTCAATTTCACCTGAATAAAAACATCCTCTGACTAGCCCAGTCGCAGGAGATCTCCACTTGATCTATTTATTTATTGGCACATCAGACAGGTCTGTCTTGAAGGAAAGCTACAGAAATAAGGATTGGGAGAGAGTAGAGAGAATAAAAAAAATACTGCTGCTTCATTCTTAGCCTGTCAGTGTGATTCAGCAGTTCTCTGCACAGGGTCTGTGCACAAGGAAGAAAATGCCAAGACTGAAGAGACAAGGCAACTCCATACGGGCAGGTTTTGCTTGGTCAGTGTGTGTGATGCATTCACCTGCACCAGAAACCCAGCCATGGCAGAGAAGCTCTGTTACCCTTCCAGGGAAAGCTTCCCCGAATTTTTGGAAACTAAATTCATGTAAATCCAGGTCTTACAACTATGACTTTTACTTAACCTTGTAATGAGGTACGGTCCTTAGGAATGACCTAGAAACAGAAGAACTGAATTTTAAAGCCAAAATGAAGCAGATCTAAGTCATCTAACCAAAACAAGAGAATGAACAACAGTGACAAGAAAACAAGTTTTTTTATGCTACAATTTTTAGTAACCTAACAATGAAATAATTAAAGGAAAAATCTGAATAAAAAATTTATTTAATAATAAAATTACACTTAATTAGTTGGCCATTTCAATAAATCAGGAAGCCACTTAGACTGATCACAAGAACTTGGTGAAGCCTTGTGTCCTGGTTTCAGCTGGGATGGAGTTAACTTTCTTCTTAGTAGCTGGTGCAGTGCTGTGTTTTGGCTCTGATGTGAGAACAATGCTGACAGCACACTGATGGTTTGAGTTGGTGCTGGGTGATGTTTATACTAAATCAAGGACTTGATTTGTGACAGCCTGCCAGTGAGAGGGCTGGGGGGCATGGGAAACTGGGAGGGGACACAGCCAGGACAGGTGACCCAAACTAGCCAAAGGGATATTCCATACCATATGACGCCATGCTGAGTATGTAAACTGGGGGAAGAAGAAGGAAGGGGGGGACATCCAGCACTGTGGCGTTTGTCTTCCCAAGTAACCGTTACACGTGACGGAGCCCGGCTTCCCTGGGGATGGCCGAACACCTGCCTGCCCGTGGGGAGTGGTGAATGGATTCCTTGCTCTGCTTTGCTTGTGTGTGCGGCTTTTGCTTTATGTATTAAATTGTTCTTATCTCAGCTCTTGAGTTTTACATTTCTTTTGGATTGTCCTCCCCATCCCTCTGCGCAAGGGGCAGTAATTGAGCGGCTGCGTGGTGCTGGGTTGCCGGCCAGGGTTAAACCACAACACCTTGTTTGCAGAAATTGAGAATTTACTTATTTTACTGAAAAGAAACTTAACATAAACTTTAAGTTAGTTTTGCGCAAACTGAGGAAGAACTACGTGTGGAAATCCAAGCCTAATTTTGCTAACTATGTAGTTTTCCTTGGGTTTTATTGGCTTTTTTTTTGTTTGTTTGTTTTGTTGTTTTTTAATTACTTGTTTTTCTTTTAGCACAACATTCATGTTAACTTCCCAGACACTCCAAAAGGAACTTATATCCATGTAAATGTTATCATTAATGTATTAATATGTTGTCAAAATAAAGATATCTAGACATTCCTTTTCATGCATATTTTTTTAGTGCTGATGAATGTTGTATGTATGGATGATTTTGCCAGAGTGGATCATTGATCACCTAGCATTGACTTTTATAAAAGCAAATACTAGTTGTCATCTACTTATTCTTTCCTTGAATTTATAACTGGATTAATCTTCTGAACTAAAAGAAAAGGGTAGAAGTACAGTAAAGAGAAACACTTGCCTGGTTCACATGGCTGCAACAATAAACCTTGTGATTTTTTAAAATTAAAATTGTTTACCTTTAATACTTGACCAGTAATTGTCATTGTGCGTTTTTCAATGGATTGCAGACCTTTCCATAGTAGTTGGCATTTTTGTAACTCTGAAGATAATTACAATTACTGTAATCGTATCACCACCTGGTCTTCTAAACAGTTGAAAAGATTGAGTTCCTTAACTTTATCAGAATTTTCTTCCAATCTTCAGTCTAGTGTTTGGATTTTTAAGCAAACTTCTTTTTTAAAAAAAATCCCTTATGACTGCAGGTGCTGTTCCAGAATGGATCTCACCAATGCTATAAAGACATTGCAATTCTTAACTTGATACTCTATGGGTGGAGGGAGAAGGCAGAAAAACAATTAGACAGGAATTTGTGAAAGGTGAAAGTATTTCACCTTCACAAATAGCAATGCAGTAACTCAGCCATCCCACCTCTTGTGCAAGAAGCAGCAAGGAATTCTCTCAGGCTGAAATTCTCTCCAAATTTACTTTGAGAATGCATAGTTTCTCATGGCTGTCTGGAAGAGTTACTAAAATTCCAACTAATTAAAAAATACATGTTAATTGAATCTGGACTGGGCTTAGTCTTCTAGTACCTATCCCAAATAAGAGACAATGAGATTTTCTGAAATTAACAGATGAAGCTGAATTCCTTCCATGGAACTGCAGACTGAATAAGCACATTCACCTCATCCACAAAGCACTGCATCATCAGGAGAACTTGTATTTTCCCTAAGAAGGAAGAAGTTTAAAGAAAGGTAATATTCTTTTCTGCTTTGTAAAGCAACCATCTAATGTCTTGAGAGGATATTTTTCCTCTAATGATGCAGTGCACACAACAGAAAATTCACCAAAATTTCTGAAGAGCTGGCAGAGAAAGCATGGTTTCTGTGATATCAGTGAGATTGTGCCATTGATTTCAACGGCACTAGAATTTCACCTTCAGGAGAGATCACTTGTACTTTTTTTATTCTCTCTTAAAAACATTATTCGATGAAAGAGAATTCAGAAATTGTTTAGGCAATGGAATTAGAACATGAACACAATCATCAATAGCACAGGAAGCTCCACTGTCAGAAATATTTCACTAAAATTTATTAATTTCATCTTACTTTGCTCAATAAGTGCCACATGACCATCTTAAATTGACCAGTAGATGTTATATAGGATTTCCTTGAAGAAAAGCAGTCAATACCTTTCATCCCTAGGGATGTCATCCTTTTCAGGGAGGCTCTGATTTGCATGTACCTAAATAATGTGTCTTTGTTTAAAAGGTAACCAGCTAACAGTAATTTTACAAAGCACTTCGTTAGTACAGCTTTACAGAATGTCTTTTCACTGTTGGATTTTTTCGAACTAAATGAATTATGCAGAAGATTTCTATATAATACACAATTATTCCCCTAAATCTAGTAATAATTCTATGATAAAAAATCTTCATTATAAGGATCATCACAAACGTTCTCTAAGATTCTTATATAAGATTCAAAACCTTTACTTTTAAATTTATAAATATGTATTAAAATCTTCTGTGTCCAAAAAAGTTGATTAATCCAGGTACTGACACTCAGATGCTTTTAAAAAAGACAGGTGATTGGTATTTGAATCCAGTGGAGATCTTGACTTATGTCTCTGAATCTGCTACAAAAAGCCTTTGCAAGACTTTCAAATGGTAACATTACAAATTGTGAATGCCGAGTTTCAATTACACAAGTTACGCCTTTAACACATGGCTGTGCCTTCAAGACCATGTGTCCCAGCACATGTGTGTAAGCGTGCACTGGCTATGAACTTACTGGTATTATGAGGAGGAATTCTAAAATGGCCTGGCAGCTTTACTTAAGGTATCCAGAGGCTTTCATATAAGTTGCAGCCTCTCAAATGAGATACTTAGATCTGAGCCAGCAGATTTGGAATGTAAAAGCATAAAATTCTACAATTCAAGCAAAGGAGCTAAATATTTATCTTGAACAGTCTGAAACCAGATATAGCGAAGCCACTAGGCAAAGATGAGACTCTGCCTGAATCCCAGGTGAAAGTGCTTGTACACTCCTGTACCAAAGGAGAAATTTGTGCTTTAATAGAAAAAAAAAAAAATGCTTGGAGAACAGTTTGTGCCCTTTAATTATCTGAGGACTAGCCCAGGAGAAGCCGAGGTTTTAGAGAAGGTAGAGATAAATGCTTGATACATAATGAGAAAGATTTTTTAGTCTCATCAGTTGAAAGGTTGAAGAATTATTTTTCCAATTACTCAGAATATTTGAGTTCTCTGTCTGTCTCTTTCTTTCACTAATTTAGGTTAAGTTTTCTGAGTAAGACATAATGCCTCAGGCTTGCTCCTGAGATGGAAGGGATAAGATATTTAAAGTTTATCTTGACCCTTCAGGTATTACAGTAATCCACTTTAATGCATCCTTGAGGGCTGTGATTGCTTCGTTCCTTTGGTAACTTAAGATAAGTGATATTATATCATCTAATTAAAGTATTTTTATTTAACTTTCTCTCTTTTACCAAAAGTCAAAGAACTCAAGACAAAGTCAAATATGGTAAGAAAAAGACAGAAATACTAGATATTTTCAGTGGCACATGTTTACATTCTTTTTGATGAATAATTAATCTTCCTGTGATGCTGCTGTAGAAGCTTATAGTAGTTGACTAATGTACTCAAATAGTCTTTAGCACATGGTGCTTGAACAGTAGAGAAAAATCAAAAGGAGAACAACAGATCAAATGTAGCATGGGTAAAGAACTGAATAGCAGAGCAAACATGTAGCATGGGTGAAGAACTAACCCAATTCTTTTAATTCCCTGTTGAGATATCTGCATTTGGAAAGAAGTAGACTACAGCAGATATGATAGTTATGAAAAGAAGAAATAAAATTAAATAAAAAAAAAAAAAGGTGAAGACATTGAGTGTAGCAGGATCAGGAATCAAGAAATAGGGCAAGATCATTGCCTTTTCATCCTTGAGCCCCTCACTGCATCCTGTAGGCTGAAGGAAGAATTGTCGTTAAAGTAGGTATTTGAAGCAGATAAAGAGAAAAGTTTCAGTGCTGATTATACAGGCAAATTTATAAGTATCTGCAAGAAACAGCATTTAAGGTGCAAATTTATAAGTATCTGCAAGAAACAGCATTTAAGGTGACCCAGACAGGTGATGACAAGGGATGGGATATCGGCAGAGCAAAAGGTCAGCGTCAGCTGTGACTTGGAGAGAAGAGGCATATAGAAGCAACTCAGAGAAGTTGCATTTGACACCTACAGCAAGAAGAAACGGTCCCTTCTTGTCATTGGGGTGAATCAGGAGGAAGTTGTAATGGGTTTATGAAACATGTGAGTGAAAGAATTGTTCAATCAAGTCTGTGGAGTAAGGCTAGGTTAGTAAAGGACTGAAACGTATGAGACTCTAGCACAAATTATGGTGGTGAGGATGGATATTAATTATGACAGAAGTACTAGGATTCAGGATGGAGTTGCCTTTCAAGTGGACAGTGACACCAATGATTGCACAAAGATTTCTCTTTGATACAATCTACACACTCTAAATGGTATGCAGAAGTATTAAAGACCAGAGGCACTTGGGGTGCAGATGCAAATCACTGCATGCAGCATTATAGGAAATCATTCTTCACTTACGTGATGTGAAGGGTGGAAAGCTGTTGTTTATCACTGACCACAGAAAAGTTAATTCACTTGTTTGCTCCAGTGTATTTTCTACCTCTTTCCTCACTTGAGCATTTAGACTAAACTGTTCATAGTATGAACTGTCAGATGGTTTTGTGCATGTGTGCCCACACTCTACTGTCAAATAGGACCTAGCTTTCAGTTCATTTTTGTTATGTGAGCCAAATATGAAAAACATTTATTCACAATTCTCTTTCTGATAGGGTGTGTTGTGGGTAGTTTTGCCTGCTTTGCAGACACTGGCATTTCAGTGACACATAGAAGGCTGTTCACATCAGTGTGACAGTCGAGAACTAGCAGGGTTATCACATATGCTTAATGAAACTGTGAACTCAAGGAAGGATTTATAGCCGCCATTGACAATGCAAACTAGAACTCATTGTGTCAGGAGTTGTAAGTTAACGTTGGAGTAATGGAAATAAATCAGATATTCAATGTCATCATATACTTTTCAGACAAAAAGAAGAGAAAATACAAGGCACAGTAATTCCCTGAGGAAGGACAATAATGCTGTGGAGAGCTGAAACCATGAACACCTGAATACAGTTAGGTGGCTTGTGCCTAGACGGTTGGTTTTCTCCCTATCAATGCCAGCACACATGTGAATACAGCACACAAGCTGGCATCTTTCTGGCAGCCTCTGCACTGAATGAATGTGCTGCAGGAGAGCACTGTGTCTGCAACACAACTGAATAACAGCCTGTGGTTCTTGGTGCTGTCGCTATCAGGAAAAAAACATGCGCACCTCTCAGCAAAGCACTGAAGTGGTCCTGCCAGTAAGGCCAGCAAAACGAGCGTTTAAAACATGGCGCCAGTAATCTTCTTCCTTTGTATTGCGTTAGAGGTCAGCAGGTACTTTCCATGAAGGATGGGAAGAGCTTAACTATGCATAATTTTAGAGTCTTGTGGAACTGCCAGCCCACTCAGAAGACTGTTATTTGCAATCAATTGGTTTTGAAGAGAAGGAAAACTGGGGTTCCATGTATGTTAATTCATGCATGATTGCAGCTTATTGCAGAGTCTGAGAGATTCAGGTCAGCAGTGAGAAATGTGCTTGTTTACTGTGGCAGAGCGCTGTCTCATTATCATACTTCTGCTAGTGTTCCTAAAGGTAGTGCACCTCTTTCAAGAAGATCAAAAATTGACCCTTGCAAAACAAAGGTTTTAGCAACTGAAACAGGATAACTTCTCAGTCTTGAAAGGCAAAGGTGCACAGTGGGGTGGGAAGGAAGCAGCCTACTTGTAATGAATCACAACTATTTTACTAACATGTCACATCTGATGATTCATACTTCAACATGACAGATGTGGGCTGTCCAAACTGAAAAGAGTTCATGACCTTTGTCATGGGGTGAAGCCTGTCTAAAAGCAACATTTAGATATGTGCAGCCTTGGTTTTACCTGCCCCTGTCTTGGGGAGCATCCTACACAGAAGTGTGCAGAACGGTGAGTCCACAGAGAAATCACCCCATGCCACCCCAAGATGTTGTGTGGTCAGGGCAAGTGCCTGTCACCTGAGGCCATGGCACCTGTGGCAGCTGGAGGGGAAGGTGAGGCACCGGGCTTGACTAGGGTGAATATGCAGTCAGTGAATGTCACAGAACAGAGGTGAAAACCTCAAGAATGAAATTTCTATCTACCCACTACATCCCTCCCACTTAATAAATTGTAAATTTTAAGTCGGTGGTTAGTGTGGGTCTGTCCTTTCTGCGTCCTCACCTTTGATTTCCCACGTGATATCCTGGCTGAAAAGTCATACTGTGCCGTCAGTGCAGAAAAGATATTTTTTTCTCCTGGAGACTGTAAAACATTGGGGAAAGCTTACAGAGTGACTGGAAACAGACCTCATTTGAAGAGAGGCAAGCTTTGACAGGAAAGGGAAGTTTGTCATTGGAATAGGGTATTACAATAAATTAGTGTTCATTTTGCCAGTCTAAAATTACCCTACCTTAGACCTGGAGTTTCCCAGTAAACTTCAGAAAACTTAGAGGGTGACAAAAGGGACAATTGGTCGTCTGATGGGAGCCATGGATGAGAAGCAATTATCTAATGTGCCATTTAGTTTTCATGGTTGCATATAAGATTACACACAAATTACCTTGATCTTCTTTAAGCAAATACATTATTAATCATTAAGCTGCACTCTTTCATACTTACATTTAGTTGCAGAACCTTTAATCTTCCTGAATCTTTCACATTTCCTCCTTAAAATACTTATGGTTGTAACAAATGCTTGTAGATTCTCTTTAAAACACATCATTTATCAAAGCAATTAAGCCAGATATTTTGCTAAAAGAAATGTAGAGGGATTAAATTCTTAATTAGGTGGAGATAATCTCTGAGAGGAAAAGAGAACAGTATATAGTGCTGAAAGGAGGAGAAGATTATTTTAGGAATATTGAACTGAAGACAAAATCAAATTATGAGATCTTCCTGACTAAAATGTGAATTACATTGGAGTTTTGCAAAACCCTCAGTGAAATATAACAGAAAACGTATAAGAAATTAATGCTCAGTATACTAAACCACATTTTATGAAGGTTTAATGTGCAGCTATAAAATGGCTGGCACCTGTTTCCCTACTGTTCAAAACTGCAGTGTCTGTATCACGTCTATTTCCAAATATAGAAAAAAATTCGTTATGAATACAAGAATTCTTGATTTTTATTGAAAAGCCAAGAAATTTGAAGTTAAAGTTCCCAGCTTTAGGTGATGAAGACAGGAGCTTATATAGCAGTAAATTTCACTCTCAAAACATTTCTGTCTGGAAATTGTCTGCCTCTAGAGACATTACATAGCTTCACAAAACATAGAAAGAAACACAAATTGACCTTTATAATCACATATCAAAACTTGTTTTACAAATCCCTAATTCAGTAATATGGATAAAGGAGTCATGCATCACTCCCCTCTAAACACTGATGCTTCAAGAGGTTGAGGGACTCCTGCTTACTTAGGGTTGAAAAGCATGATTCAATACTATAAAACTTTAACTTCTTGGTAGACAGTTGTATGTTCATTTTCTTCACAAACTGATCTTGGCTGAGACAACAAACTTAGTTTTCTTTTATGGGAAACGAAACTGATATTATAGCCCCAAATTGTTATAACTAGTTTCAAAAGACATGGTGAAATATATTGAGCAAACAGCTTTCTCAGGTATTTTTTTAAGTCCTCAAAAAAATTAATGTCCCCCTGCTCTCACCTCACTCAGTAACAGCTTTACTAATAAATTTGTCACATTGCGTGCTTATATGCCTGTATTCAGCAGTTGCTACCCTTAGTTACTAAATGAAGGGAACTAATGGATACAAATATTTCTCACTGATTAGTTGAGTAGCTGTTAAGTATGACTGCCATAAAGAAGAAAGAGAAGCAATGTCCTTGCAATTGGCCAATACAAAAAAGCTGGTTATAAAAAAATGCATTATCTATGTGAAAGCATCTTGAGAAGTTAATTGAAAACCATCTGTTTCTTCCATGCTTATAGAGTGTCCAGCACAGTTGAATCTCAGACTATCAGCTAGTTTTAAATGATAAGAATTGTCATCCACCATTATTATTTTTTTCTAATTTTAAGATTTTACGTATTAGAAACCCACAGCTAAAAATGAAACATCAACAGAAATGTACCAGGACAAATACTGGGTACACTACACTTTACCAAACTGTGATTTTTTTCTGGTTGAGTGCTAAACACTAGACAACAGAAATTTTATATTGGACATATCTTTCACTGTAGTGTCATGTGCTGTTGCTATTATAATATCAACAGCAAATAGTGTGTAACACTCTGAACTAACTAAATCCATGTTTATTTATTTATTTGAAACAAAGCCAAATATTATGGTATTTACAACAAATCTCATATTCATCATACAATAAATAAACCTTTAAAACCATATTAATCCTCTAAACAAACACAACCCCCCTCATTTTGTTGAGGTTTTGTTGGTGTATTTAACATACTGCATGTTTAACCTTAAATAAATAGGGCAAATAATAGCAAAGTTATGGAAGGTGTTTGATTGCCAAAAATACAGTGTGCTGGCTGAGGGCAGGAATTACTATCTTGTTTTTAAAATTCTGTTGGTTATTTTTTACACCTGTCTGTCTGTATTTTAAATTAGGAATTTAAAGCTGCTGGTGTCAAATAGGTCAGGCAAGGTAAATGAATTTAAAGCTGCTGGTGTCAAATAGGTCAGGCAAGGTAAATATTAATACCTTCCAAATAGGAATTAAGTGCTATTTTCTAATGATACTCTCCTTAATGGTGAGGGCATAGAAAGGAGGTTTTTCAAAAACACATCACTCTCCACAAAGTCCCGTGGTTACTGGAAAGCTGAGGTGCCTTTTGCAGCAGCATGGTGTCTTCTCAGAGGAGCTCTGACCACCACAGATGGAGAGATTCGGAGCATTTGTGCACACAGAGATGAACATCTTTATCAACAGCAGGACTTCACATCTTGCAAGGGATGGGGTGATAAATGTCATAGCTTTGGTATGAGTTCAGCCCTTGAAGGTCCATGTTCTGCATGTAAAGATACTGGCATACTGGCTAGACTAGCACAGGGCATATTAGACAAAACAAAATAATGTATTACCCCATAGTAATGCTGGAGGGTGCATGGTATATCTTCTTTTGCTGTGTGCTAGGTTGCTTGCAAATGAGCCTCTGTGAAAGACAGGTTCCAGGTTATGGCCAAAACCTCCCATTAAGAGAAGCATCTCTGCATCATGCCCTGTTTAGGCAAGCAATTTGGAATAAAAGTGTACCAATGTCAATAAAATCTAACCTAGAGAATCAAACTCCTATATTTGACAAAAGATCTTACTTTCTGGGCCATAATTTTAATTCTGTTGTATTTGTCTTGCGATGTGGAGGTGTTTTCCATGTGGTTTAGTGCTTTGCAGTGGGTGGCTGCCAGGGCAACGGAATGGGAAAACAAATGTCTGAGCTGACAGCACTACAGAGGTGAACTGCAGGCTAGCTGCATTTTTGCATGCCATGAGTCTTTTAAGAGCCCTGTGGATGACAGTCATCTTTCAATTATTATCCCAGCTAGATTTTCAGGGAACTTTTATTTTTAATAGCATATTGTAACCAGGTCCCTTACAGTGGCCTATGATGTTTTAAACATAATAATCTATACTGTGAGGCTTTGTGCAAAGTTAAGTCTTGTCGTTAGCACTATCCTAATTTCTCTGGTGTCAGAATAACAGTAGGTGCTGTGGAAATGTTTGGTATGTTCTGCAGGAAGCCTGGCTGAAATAGGTACAAAGCTGTTGTTATGCTGTTTAGCTGCCATTTATTTAACTATATGCTTAGTCAAACTTCTTGGAGGCGGAAGGGTGTTCCTTCAGGGACAATTTCCAGGAACACAGTACAGCTAATATACCTGGGACCTGTCACTCATTTATTAGATATGTTTGTAATGTGCCTATTGAATTCCCCTTCCAAGCTCCATAAGTATACTGAGATGTCATACTGGCGTCCTTAGCAAAAACTCCTGATGAAGGAGAGAGTGGTGGCAAACAGTACATCCTGTCCGTGTGTCTGCTGCTGAGGATACAGAGGACCTTTGAGTTCTAGCTTAAGTAACTTATTACAATCAGGAAGCCTTCTGTTTTCCTAGTAAAAAGCACAATATTTTCAGCTGCCCTTGGCCATGACAGTGTGAGTCAAAATCCACTCTTCGCATCCTTCCCTAACATGTTGTAAACAGAAAATAGTAGTAGGGAATGATTCCTAACCTTAAGTGGTAGAATGGAGCATCACACTTCCTACAGATAAAATTATACCTCATATTATAGACTGTTGCAAGAGCTTTCAGGGCACCATCCAGAAATGAAGTAAGCCACAAATGAAATGATTTAATTTTTGTTTGGTAAATAACAATTTCCCAAATCAGTTTACAGGGAAATCCATTTGCGCTTCACCAGTCAATGGGTTTTAGAAATTTCACAGATCAAACTGAAATAATCGAAAAGAATCCTGATTACATATTCAAGATATAGAAAAAGATCTTGGCAATAGTTTTATAGGGTATTATTTCTCAAACTTTTGGGAGTGTTTTTTCTTTTTTTATTTGTAAATAGCTATAACTATGATATGGTAGACTTTAAGAAGGATGTCTTGTAGTTAAATCACAGGACTTGATCCATAAGACTTGTTCTTCATTTCTTGGGGCTGGTGTGCTCAGAGTGAGCTTAATCTCTCTGTTTCAGTTTCTCACCTGTGAAATGGAGGTGAAATATTTCCTTCTTGTATTCTTTATCCACTTGGTTTTGTGAGCTCTGAAGAACAGCACATGTCTTTTGCTTTGTGGATAAGCGACATGCTGTACAAAACAGCTTTGAATTTGAATGAGTTTCTTGCAGCTCAGGAAGTTCTTGTGAAGTCAAGAAATTCACTGGCAATTGCATTGCACTCTCTTCAACACTGAAATAAAAAGCATAACTAATACAAAGTATTAATACAGTTTTACTGCCTTATAGGGCAACGCAGTTCAATACACCACAGGATTTTTATTGCTGCAGTTCAATATGATTTCTATAGGCAGATGCTTCTCTCCATATGCAGCTTGAACAGGATAAAATAATTTATTTATGTTTTTGCTTCTGGAGTAAAATCTTTTCATCATGTTGTGGATCCTGCAGACCCACTGTGGATCCCAGATAAGGTCAGGTTCAGCACATATGGAAACAATTTAAAAAATAAATTAAATTTAAATAAACAAAATAATAATAATAAATAAATAAATCTGTTACCTACTATAAATTCATGGATCATAAGAAAAAAATTAACCTGAACTTTCTTTATTCTATTGTTCTTTCATTACTCTTTATTCCATGTGTATAGTTATCCACATGGAAGGGGAAATTCTTTACTTTTTAACTTGGGCTACCCAGTAAGACTAAGTGCTTTTGGACACTTGCGTGAGTTGCAGGACTGAAGTTTGCCGGTGGCTAACTGGCATGTGAGGCTCAGGGAATTTTGTCTTTGCCAGGATTCAAAATTACAGATTGGATTGTTTGAACAATAGATATTAGAAGGTATGAGGTAAAAGTGATTAAAGCAACAGGATATATTTTATAAGACTATGTATTATTTCATGAAAATACATCACAATAAGAATCTTTAATGCAACCAACCTGAAGTCTAGTATTAACACAGAATAAATCTGCAGTTCTACTTGAATGTATGGTGAAAGAATGGGACTAATTCAGCTAAGTCAGATATTTAAGTCTCTTATAGTCTAAAAGTAGACTAATGAAAAGGACATCGTAGAATGTGATTGCATATTGCTTTAGTATTGTGGGGAAATATATATTAAAAAAATGGTCTTATTAATAATAAGTCTACAATTGTTGATACGGATTTCAGAATACAGAATTAATGAGAATGGTTGCTTCCCAAATAATGGGAAGCTGGGAGTAATCACCAAGCCACAAAATCTATTAGCATTGGGATGTTACAGATTTTGTATTTGGCATGCTCAGATATGTCCTGTTCCTTAATATACACTGTGTTATAAAAACAAGAAAAAGGTCTGTAATTTTTAACTATATAGCAACACTGCTTATCAAAATGAACATATACCTAGAACATTTGTGTTTTGAAAAAAAAAAATAAAGGCAGACCTACGTAGGGGAGTCTTTTACTTTTTATCAGTCTCAGTAAAAATGAGAGGTTACATGGACACTTTTTTCTGTGCTGGACTCATTTGCTGGTGCATCTGGTATCTAGGGATGAATTGTTTCACTCACTCTCAGTGCTGTGCTCTGAAAGCATTAAAATTAATGCAAAATTTTCCCTCAATGAAACTTCCTAGCCAGGTGACCAGTTGTTCTCAGCACTGTGTTTATTGTTTCTTCATATAAATGTTCAAATCGGGTAACTTAGGGACTCATTTTTTTCAGCATCCTAAATGAGCGTATTGTGTACAACAATTTTTCATATGTTCCTGAATCAGCAGACTGCTTGTTAATTGCCTCAAGTATTCCCAAACTGGCCATTAGGAGAAAAAACTTCTGCAATACTTTCATTTCCCCCTTGCCAGTTCTCCATGTCGCCAGCCCTCAGATGAGAGATAAAGTGCCAGAATATTCTCATTTTGTGGTACCTTTCAGTTCTCCAACTGGCAGACCAGACATCAACACATTAGGTGCCTTGAAAGTACTTGCTAAAATATTTGTTCCCCAATGAGCCTGTAAAAAAATGTAGTGCCTTGTTAGACACTAATTGTATCTGCCATGTAACTGCACCACTGAAATTTTCCAGAAAAACATTACCCATATGTCAAGGTATTCCCTTAGCTCCCTGATCAATAGTAAAATATCTTATTACATCCCTGCTAATTGAGGTTGTTGTGCCTCAATGCACATGTGCTACCTACTGGAGGTAGCTTTCAGGAGGAAGATTCAAGTAACCCACTTACTCTCTACAAGAATTTCATTCCTTCTTCCTTCATTAGCTTTATCTGGGCCATGGAGACCTTATCCCAGCTATAGCTTTTAAGTCACTTTAGGGACAGTAACCATTAGTGGCCTTTTACCACTCAGCTGTACAGGAATTGTTCCAGAAGAACGCATTTTGGCTGGTGTAGCCTGATTTGGGAATAAGCCTCCAGTACGTACAGGGTTACTGTAGTTAGGACCTGTTTAAAAAAACAAACCCACCCATCTTGCTACAGGCAATATTGTGTAGCTTCAGTATGGAAAGAGTGTGATCATCAGGAGAGAACAACATCATTGAGAATGCTAATTTGAGCCACCTGGTGGCATTTAATCTTTTGCTTCCTTTCAGCCTGCAAAAGTACTTAAAATCAGAAAAAGTTTTGCGGCTGCCACAGTCTCTCTCAATACACCTACATTGTTACCACCCCTGCACTAACCCAGCTGAAATAATAGCGGTGGATCTGTAAAAAGGCTTGCTTGCTTTTTTTTTTTTTTCCAATTTAACCCCTTTTTCTGTCAGAATGAAGGTGGCCTTATTATTTTACTTGAAGAAAAACGACATTTAATGCATTCAGGCAATTTTATGCTCAGCAACCTGATGTTGCAAGGTAGAAAGCAGGGACTCTGAACCTCGGGACCCTGAGCCAGCTGTAAGGAGCCTGCTTGTAATTATATGCCTTAATCAATAGCCACAGGAGTCACACAGTTTGGCCTTCATGTGTGTACTTTCTAACTATGGGGAACATGTAGTGTGAGGCAGAGATATTCACGCCTTCTAGTAACAAAGTGCTGTTTCATCTCTGGTTATGCCAGGGGCGTCAGCATTAAAGTGCAAAAATCTGTAGAGTAAATTCCCAAGGAGCTACCTCTAAACCATAATAGAAAGAAATCTGGTGCAGTTGCGCATTCAGAGACACACACCAGCACATTCCTGAGTGGGTGATGTTTTATCCTTGCAAAATTCCTTGCTAACAATGAATGAAATTTATTTTTTTAAGTCTCTTATTAATTAATTTATGACTGAAAAGGAGGCAGTTGCAGGTATTTGCCCTCCTGTAGTTGCATACTTGAGTGATGGTACTGAGGACACAAACTCTTCCGCGTATTTGAAGTAACATCCAAATTAAATAACCATACCTAAACGTTGCAAGAAGTCTGTGGCCACCAAGGAACATCACGGCTGTCACTCAGGTGTGTATTACAGTTTTTGTTACTTTGCAGCAGAGGTTGGGTGCAACTAGACTTTCCCTATGTGCTAGTACATTTCCCCGTGTGAGCATTGCTGGTAGAACAAACAGAGCTTTGAGTTCAAGATTTCTTGATGTTTGCTCTAAAAGTTCCTGTTGTCAGTTGCTGCTTTGGTCAGAACATTCACATATTCTGTCACGGCTGCAGCCTTACCCTTCTTTCAGAGATTCAACTGTTCAGACATTTGTGTGTGTATGAGATTAGGGTAAAGTACCTTGTTTTGTTCATTTAAAAAGTGTAAAACATATTTAAGTTTTTAATTTCTATTTTTTTTGGGGGGTGTTTCCTTGTTTTCAAATAAGACCTTGAAGTCCATCTGGGGTTTGATTATCTTCACTGATTCTGTGAAAACAGACACAGCTGAAGATTCCATAAACTTTCTACGGAACCTGTTCCAGTATTTTGTCACTCTCATAGTAAGAAAAATCTGTTTTTCTTATGTTTATATGGAATTTTCTGTGTTTCAGTTTGTACCCATTGCCTTCTGTCCTGTGACTGGTCACCACTTAGAAGAGTCCGCTTTCATCAGCTGTACTCCCTCAGCTGGGTATTTTTATATATATATTTGGATCTATACATAAATAACTTATAAATAAATAAATGAATGAATGAATGAATGAATGAATGAATGAATGAATGAATAAATAAATAAATAAATATGAATTTTACATATAAATTTTACACACACACACACACACGTACATATCCTCCCTGAGCCTTCTCTTCTCCAGGCTGAACAGCCCCACCTGTTTCAGCCTTTCCTCATTTGAGATGCCCCAAACTCTTCGTCATCTTTGACACTAGACTTGCTTCATTATGTCCATGTCTGTCTGGTACTGGGAAGACCAGGACTGGAACCAGCAATCTAGGTGTGTCTGATCAGGGCTGTGCAAATCACTTCTGTTGAGCTGCTGGCAACATGCCCCATAATGCAGCCCAGGAGGGCTGTCTTTGTCATGAGGGTGCATTGCTGAATCATGGTCGGTGGGTTGTCCCAACAGGACCCCTGCCTCCTGCTCTGCAGACCTGCTTTCCAGATGGTAAGCCTCCAGAGCATACTTGTACCCAGGGTTATTCCTTCCCAGGTAAGGGCTTTATAATTCCCTTTGTTGAACTTCATGAGGTTACTGCCAGACCACTGTCCAGCCTGTCCAGGCCCCTCTGAACGGTGGCACAACCACCTGGTGTACCAGTCCCTCCTCCCTCCGCAAATCTTTTGAGGGTGCATTATGTTTCATCTTGCAGATTATTATTGAAGAAATTAAAGAATATATGAACCCTGTTATGATCCCTGGGGTAAACCAGTCATGTCTGGTCTCCATGATTGCACCCATTTCAGCCCAGCAGTTCAGCCAGTTTTCAGTCTGCCTCAGTGTCCTCTTATCTAGCTTGTACTTTACCTGTCTGACATGGGGATGTTATGGGAGACAATGACAAAATCCTTATTGAAGTCAAGACAGACAACGTCAACTGCTTTCTCCTCATCCACCAAGCCAGTCATTTAATTATAGAAATCTATCAGGCTGGTTAAGAACAATATTCCTTTCCCACATCCATGCTGACTTGATCACCTTGATCACCTTCTTGCCCTTCATATGTTTGGAAATGGCTTCCAGATTAGTTGTTTCACCACATCCCCTGTGATTGAAGTCAGGCTGACAAGCCTGTAGTATCCCAGATCCTACTTGCCCTTCTTGAAGGTAGGAGTGACATTTGCTCTTTTCCAGTCCTCAGGAACCTCTCCAAGTCACCACAGACTTCATGGACAATTGAGAATGGCCATGCAATGACATCAGCCATCTTCCTCAACACTTGTGAGTGCAGTCCACCAAGTTCCATGGACTTGTGTATGTCTGCTTTAAGTGATCCCTAATGTGATTCTCTTCCACTGAGAGTAAGCCTTCCTTGTTCCAGACTTTGCTGCTGATGTCAGGGATTTGGGATTTCTGGAGACTGGTCTTAGCAGCTAAAACCAAAGGAAAGAAGGCACTGAGCACCTCAGCCTATACGGTGCCTTTTGCCTGTCACCTCTGCCCCATTCAGAAGTTAGTCCACATTTCCCCCAGTTTTCTTTTTGCTGCTGATGTATCTGCACAAGTTGTCTTGTCCTTCATGCCTCTTGTGAGATTCAACTCCATGTGGGCTTTAGCTTTCCCAACCCCAACTGTCCAACCCTCTAGGTTATGTACCTCTGCTTCCACCTCTTGTATATTCAGTTCCTTGTTCATCCATGCAGTTCTTCTACCACCTTTGTTTGATGTTTACACGTCAGGATGGACCTTTCCTGAGCATGATCCTTGAATATCAACAACCTCTCATGGATCCTTCTTCCCTTCATGGTCATATTCCATGGGATTCTTCCAAGCAGATCTCTTAACAGGCCTTAACAGGTTCTTCCAAAACCCAGGGCTATGGTCTCTCTTTTTGCTCTGTTCCACCCTCTCAGGCTTCTGAAGTTCACTGTCTCATGGTTCCTCCAAAGTTCTGTCCCAAGCCTGTCCTTCCTTGCTGTCACTAAGAGGTCCAGTAGTGTTCCTTTCCATATTAGCTCCTCAGGAAGTTGTCAATAACACATTCCATAAACATCCCAGGCTGCTTGTGCCATCCTGTGCTGTCCTTCCTACAGATATCAGGGGGGTTATAGCTCCACATGAGGACCAGGACCTGTGACTGTATGACTTTCTCCAGGTGTCTAATGAAGACCTCTTCTACTTCATCTTTCTGGTCAGTTGGTCTACAGCAGACAGCCACAACAATGCCACCCATGTTGGTCTGCTCCTTAATCCTGACCCTCATCTGCATAAACGGTTGAATTATAAATCTCTGAAAAGTTATGTTTGTGTTTTTTTGAGTAGGTAGATGTTACAAACTTCATTGAAAGTCTATTCACAAATACGTTTCTATTATTTTTATTTGATTTTCTGGCTTTGCAGTTTTAGTGTCTAATTATTGCATTGGACCTGGGAGGAGAGAGGTGGCAGATGTGTCATTTCTGCCAAACTGGAGGAGCAAACTAAGCAAAGAGATGCTTATGAATCCAGACATCTGTTCAAACAGAAATCGAGAGGTTTTTCTTTGGCAAAAAAAATTTATAAACATGTAATTATATTACAGGCCTTCCCTGCCCCTCCACCACCCTCAAATTGTACTAGTAAATATAGAGTCAAACAGCATTGATCAGTAGTTTGTATTGGTGCTCATAAAAGTTATGACCCTGCATTTATTACCAAAATTTGTTTTGCTACCCTGGGATAGCTTCTGCAAAGTCTTCTCAAATATTGACTAACTTGTTGCTATTTCTGGCATCTCAGTCTTATCTTTGCTCTCAGGGCTTAATTTATATTTGTATAACTATCCTGTACAAAACCAGTCCTAGAAGAGATGCATGGATTACTGCATCCTTGTATTTTTGCCAAGTTGGAAAACAACCATTCAGCCCCACTGGCACTTCTGCCTAATGCATAACCTCACTGAATTTAATGTAGAACTCCTCTCACTTCAGTAGCATTCAAATTTCACCACCTGTTTCCAGTGCACAGCAGCACTTTGAGAATTCCACTGTGCAAGGGAGTTCATCAAAGCCCATTGGAGGTCTGAATAAATTACATTGTGTTATTCCTTTAGATATGTGCAGAAAAATTTGTGATGACTTTTTTTTCCCTTCAAGCATAATGCTTAAATGCTTATGGTCAAAGAAATAATTTAATTTTTTCTGTTTTTGAGATGGCCCCAAAAGAAAAAATGCCAGAGTTGAAATGCAGAATCTGTGCCCTTTCAGAAGGATGTCTATCCTTGAGCTCCCTGGAACTCGCTTGTATTGCTCTGTTTCTCCTGCACTTCCATTTGTCTCATACCTCCCCTGTTGTACAAGCCATGTTTCGATACATGCAGAACAGATTGTTGCTTTCAAGCTCTCTCATGGCCATCTTTCAAGTGTGTGAGAGAACCTGTTCCTCTGAAAACTTTCTGATGGCATCTGTGCTGCATGGATGACAGACTTCAGCACAGACACCCAGTTCTTTGTGCATGTGAAACAGGATGCTGCACTCAACACCCTTTATGTTGTCTGAGAATTGCTTCTTCATTAGAGATAATGAACATGCATGGGCCTTGTTCAGCTTCTGGGCACCCAGTGTGTTGGGTGCTGAATATGCAGACAGCAGCCCAAGTGGCTTGTAAATCAAAAGGATGGGACTGAGAAAACGGACAAGAAGAAATAGAAGTGAAATGAAATCACCTGAGCTTAAACAGCAGCTCAGTGGCAGACTGTGACCTCAGAATCTGATTTAACACCTGCTCTTACATCCTATCTTCTTTGCTGCACTGTGCCTGTTCCTTTGGGTGTTGCAGATACCCACATTTATTGGGACCTTTTCTCTAGGAACCAGATTGTTGCAGATATGCTGCTGGAGAGTGTTTTTTCTTGTCTAAGACCCTCATGATAGTTTTTGTTTACTGTCTCTTGCTTTGTCTTTTTCCTGTTTCTCTTGCCTTTTCACTTGTTGTTGACTGTGTTTGGGTATTTCACTGATAGGTGTTTCAATTATGCAAGAATGAGATATATTGGTCCTCCATTTTCCAGTTCAGCTTTGTATAAGAACAAAGCTTTCTACTGTATACTTACTCCTAATGGAACTTTACCAGCTCTGTTTTTATCTCTGAGTTGTGTCACCTTGAATTTATCATGCATTTATAGTGAAGTCTTATATGTCTGTGATGCAACTTGCTTATTTTTGTTGTTTATACCTTGTTTCAGCATGCCTGTCTAAAAGCATTATTATGACTGTTCTTGCTCTTACACAGAAATGCTATAAAGTCTCCACTTTAGATTCCTGCCAGTAGATATGCTGACCGCAGTGTGCTCTTAAGGCTTTTTCTACTTGTGTATGCCAAAGGACTGTACATACTCTCAATAACAGCTACTGAATTCTTCGTCAGAAATTTGTGGTATGGAAGAGGCTTTCTTTTTACAAGTGAAGAATCCCTATACCTAGTAAATAACCTCCTTTCAAGTATCTCCACTTATCAGTCCAAACCGAAGTGCCTAATGCATTAGAAATGTAGGCCATCATCACTCTACACCAAAGTGCCATAATGCATTAGAAATGTAGCCTATCATGCTCTGAAATCTGCAGTCCAAAATGTAGAACTCAATCTTGTTGCACAGACTCCCATGGACCGTGTTGTTGTATTTTAAACTGCTTTTACGGGGATTTTGGTATAGCATAATGATCATATGAGAAATGAAATCTCCCAAACAAGATGATCAATCACTGTATGGATAGCAACAGCAGTCTTTGCTGTAAGGCTCCCTGCAGAGCTGCCTTTGGCTGGATCAGGAAATGCTTCCCAAACCTCGGCTTGACTCAGTTCTTCTACTCCAGTTGATCATGGTTCTGTATAAGCGCCGTGGCACAAGCATGTTCCCTCATTACTTATATCCCTCATTATAGTAAATCTGAACCACACGCAAAATGTCTTTTAACTGCCTCTACACAAAAGGCTATCCTGTTGTGACCATTTCTGTATCAGCAGCAACTATTTCTAATTACTACTGACAAATATTTTATCTTTGTACAAACTGATGAGTTTTGCAGCAGGGACCGCTGAGGGTGGTCTCTGGAAGTCATCCTCCAGGCTGGGTGTTAAACAGCCTGGAGGAGTCTCTAGAATCATCAAAAAGTACCACCAGGAAGCCTCCTTCACCAACTAGTCAGGAACCTGATTGTGAATGTGGCCAGGGGTCTGGTCAGGCACCCACTTCCAAGTGAGTCCATTGCCTCCAGCCAGACTGCTGTTCCACCTCTGCTGCTCATGGGCTGGGAGCCCCTGCGCCACCCCCACACTGCTGGCTGAGCCGTGCTGGGTGTGCATACAGGCACAGCCCCGCTGCACAACAGGTACTGTTAAATGGCAGCGTTGATTTTCATGCTTAGATCTCATTTACAAATCAAATTCCACAGGTCTTGCTGCAATATTTTTGTTAGCATTTTAATCTTTCCTCTTTCTCTGGCTGTACCACATCCTGGCTTCATACTGGGATCCTTTTGGAAGTTGTGTTTAGTTGCTGTTTTGAAATAGCCTGCTGGATGTTTGTGCTTTCCTCATTCCAGGTAAGCTAGCTTGCTTTCAATAATTGCCAAGGGTAACATGGTATTCCATCTTTGTCTGGCTCTGATTTAATCTTAGCTCATTTTTCTCACTTCATTCGCAGATTCTCGTTTGGCATATGTGGTCCCTCATCCATTTTATTTAGTATCCAGGTCTCTTCCGTCAGTATCCACTGAAAGATTTACCTCTTTGAGGGTTACACAAGCCCTTAGCAGCAGTGTTGTCTAGTGGTTTATTACTATGGGTGTACTACTTTTGAATGAGAAATATCACACATTTCATTACTAGCCACATTTCTGTAAATACACAGGGAATCCCTTTCTCATTGACTTCCTACCATTTGTGTCCTCTATCAGGTAACTTCGTTGCAGCAATACTTGGGTTTCAAGGGGTTTTGCATTCAAAAATTTCTTCTAGCAATACCTTTTTCCTGGGAACCCACAGTCTGGATAAGGCTTTCTTTTCAGTCCGTCATATCTAGCTGAAGAGGTAAATTAACCAGGCTGGATTTCTTTTAATCAAAGTGAGAGTGTCAGCCAATACTGCTGGACTTTAGAAAAATAGCCAATCTAGTAGATATCACTGCTTTATTCCAAATCTGTAAGACAGTGGAGACCACTCTCACTATGTTCATGCAGGAGATTTTGGCAGCATGCTATGATCTAGGCACCTATTTAATCTCTATTTTGTCCCTCTGTAGAATTTTTTGTTTATGTACACCTTACTCCTCTTTTTCTACAAACCCCTTTACAAGTACAGAAGAGGAAGACTTTATGGGGCAAATGTTTTCCTGTTTTAAGTCTTTGCAATGCTGTGAAACTCTGGAGCAAGTGCAGTCAGCTGGGTCTGCCTGTTGCTCTGCCCTTACATAGAAAGACACTGTTTCATGCTTTTAAAGAAGCTTTTCTCTCTAAATGACAGGGCACATGGTTGAGCAAACTGTACCTCCTTTGTGTCATTGCTTCCTGAGAAACAATTCATCCTGTTGATAGGAAGTAATCCTTATTACAGGCAAAAATGCTAGATTAATCAGGTACACCTCAGTAAAAAGTTATGCGTTTGAGTTCTTGACTGCAAAACTGAGAAAAAGAAAAAAAAAACAACAAAAAAAAGGAAGCAGAGAATCGAGGTATAATCTTGCAGCATAGCTGACATTTAAGCCTTTCCTTGTGTATCACTACTGGTCTTTCAGGCCCAGCTTGGCCCTTGGGGTCTGGTGACTAAGCTGGTGCTGTCTGCCTGGGTGCCTGCTCCTTCCAGTGTGTGATGAAGATCTTGGACTCACTGTTTTCAGGGTACCTCACAGTTTTCAGGTTTTTCAAGGAAAATGAAAACTTCAAAGTAGTGTGACAAGAATACATCCATATAATTCACATATAATTTATAGAACTTATTGTACTGAAGTTTTCCTCATCTGTTTCGACTCAGAGGATGCAAATGAGACATCTGAGAATGATTCTTCTTGGAATGTACATGAAGGCTGTACATTCATGTTTATCTTTTTGCTCAGGCAGCCAATTAAATTTCAGCTGTAGCTACATCAGAAGTTTTTATGAATTTACACCAGATTAAAAATAAACAATCCCTGTTTAGACACCAAACGTGCACCATAATAAAACAAATGTTGGAGGTATGGACACAGTATTCAAATGACAGAAAATTCTGTTCCCTCCATTCTTATCCACAACAGAGATGGGAAAACATCATGACAAATCAAATAGTAAGGGCAAGAACAATAGCACTAGACACTTAGAACATAGCCTTCTCTGTTTCCACTAGATACTGCTAGCAATAGTGAAGGCATATCTTAAGAGCGCATTTTTATGGTCTTCCATAGGTCACAAGTGATGTAGGTAGCACACTATTTGCTCTGCTCACATGCTGAAAGGCTTAGGGCATTCTTACTTTTTCTCTCTAAAAAAATTTCTCATCCAAGATATGGGTTAATCAGAGAGTGTATTCCCCCCTGTCACGTATTCCTCAAACCGGTATACCTTTTGTCTCTCAGTCATAGTAGTACCCTCTCTCATTACTGAGATAATTAGATTTCTGATCCACAGCTTTCCACACAAAGGGTGAAATTTACTCTTGCTCACGTCACTGACCCAAGCCTTAAGTGTCTGCAAGTGCTATGCTGAACACTGACATGAAGGACAGGTTCTGTGTTAATCTTCTCAGAGCAGTGAATTTCACTGTTCAGTGCTTCACAGATCCCAGAGAAGTCACTGATGCTGGCTGGTAATGGCAAAGGTTCACTAGACCATCCCAACAACCATAATAAATATAGTTTGAGTTAATTTTCTTATGTGTCAAACTGCTACATTGCACAACAAAAACAATTTATAGCATATTAATCAAGCAAAATGAGAGTAATGCAGAGTCATCCTATTATAACCTTCATGACTATAACATCTAAGAGGTGTCAAATGCCATTCTCTCTGCATGCTTAAAAATCCTTTCATGCTGCTACAGCTCCCCAAAGAAAATAAGATGTATTTGCCAGAAATAACTGAAAAATCAGTATGCAAGTCTGTTTGATGTTACTACTGTGTTGAACCACGAGTGAGTAAGGGAAGGTGCATAGTTTTATGTTACTCTTTAAACCAAAGTAATTAAGATAGCAAAATACTTTAAGTAGCAAACATGCCTGAGATGAAAAGAGAAGAAACACCATAAAAAATTCTGATATGTAGAAAACCAATCTTCCTTATGGCATTGCTCAACAACCAAATGGCTGACAAGGGACTGTTTGGGGAAAATAGTTTATAGAAGCAGAAAGCTCTGCAGACTCATAAAAATTACTAATATTATAAATAAGGTCTGCATGGTACGAAGACTACAATATCTAAAATTAAAGGCATACTAATCCTAAATGACTCTATTTACTAGGATGTCAGATCTCTTACATGGACGAAATCTGATTCAGTAGCAGGAAAATGACTGATTTATAATAGCCTTCCTGGAGGTCTAAGGGACATTTGCAATTTTTTCTCTCTCTCTTTATGGCAGGCCTGTGATAATTTAAGTCCCTCATTTGCATAAATAAATTGTTCTGTAGCTTCGCTTCTAATGGTAGTCGGTCCAGATAAATGATGAAAAAACCCCCCAACCTGTGATTTCCACTTAGAGCACAGCAGCATGTAAGGGTACACAAACAGAAGTGTTCATGAGTCTGCCTTATAATTATGTGTTTAGTGTGTCATTGTGTACACTTGTCCTTGTAGAACAGAGTTTTTGATTTCACAGGCCTAAAGGTATGCTCTTGAAGGAAGAACTTCATCTGAAGTAGCACTGAGCACCCCCAGAACCACCCACAAGCCTGTTCTGAGGAGCAATTATGGCAAAGCTTTGCATTCTCTCTACAAAACCATGCTAAATACAGTCAACAATAATTTTCTTCCTGAAAAAGAATTCCTCCTTTTAAAGTCCATCTTCATTCCCTGCCCTGTGCAGAATGAAATTCAAGCCCTTAATCATAGCTTTTAAGGTTTCACAAAAGTGCTTCCCTACCTTGTCTGCTCTTTTTGGAGCTACTAAATAACAGTAATAATAAAAATGGCCTCTGGCACTCCCGTGAAATTTCTTGTCTTTCAATGTCAAAACCTAATTTCCCACTGTCCCTATCATTTAGACTCATAAACTTATATTTGCAAGTCCTTCACTCCCTCTCTAGGTATATGAAATCTAAATGAGTTAATTTAAAAAAAATAAATCTGCAGCTGAAAGATATGCTAAACTATATACCAGAGCTATGCTGGGGCAGTTGATGTTTAGTATGTTAGGTTTATTTTTATTAAAACCTTCTGTGCTTTCTTCTCTTTTACCACTGTGTTTGTATGTGCTTTCTGTTTCTGCACTCATTTGCCTTCAGTTGAGACTCTTCCCTTTCTTCAGTTTTGTTCTTTGGAAAAGGCCACAAAATTTAAAATACTATCTTTCTTCAATAATTTAGTAGAATTAACAGAAGATTCATAACTTGACTACATAATTACCGATGAATGATTTTGGGGTACTTTTTAGAAAAAGAAGTCTATTTCCTATTCAATTGTGTTCGGGTATATATTTTAAAATAGATAATTTCCTTTAATCTCTGTTGAACTCAGTGGAAACTTCCCATTTAGGTGGTCTATTATCCACACAAACAGAAACAGAAAGTTCTACATAGTAGGGTTTACATGTCAGCCATATTTTAAAATACAAACTGGATTTTGGTATGACAGCTTTTTCCTTTGTCACTAGAATTTGGCCTATAGGATCTGATTCATGCTTGTCCTTTCTGCCCATCTAAGCCAAATTTATCTGTTCTGCTTTCTTGGATAACTTAGATCTATTGCCTGCATGGTGCATTGTCCTTGACAGCTGATTAGGGAACAAGAATGATCTCTGAAAGCCAGGCAGGCTTCTATTCCATGCTTTACATATTTAGCAGACCCCATGCTTATTTTTTACTAGCAGCTTCTTTCCTGCCTTCTTGACTGCACTGGCCATAACCACTTTTACAGACTTACTGGAACTCATTTTCCTGTTTCTCCATCTCACAGCAGTGTCTGCATGTGAGAAGGCTCTCCTGAATGTAGGGAAGGGCTGTATTCCATCAGGAAGCTGCACCAGAACAGACTGGTGACAAAATCTGACTCTTCAGCATCCTAACCTAATGTCAGAGGAAAACAAGGCACATAAGGCAGAAAAAAGTTATCATATCTCTTTGTCAAATGTCCTTCCAGCCTTCCTTCTTCATATGCTTACGTGAATATATATATATTCATTGAAATGCAGTCTATCATATAGCTTTAATGCCCATAGCTGCATTTTATTTTTGTTGCCTAATCAGAGTATTGACATGGTTTCAGTGACTGCTTTGACCACTGTTTGGGTAAAAATATATTTTTTAATTAAAACCATGATGGACGTTAAAATCCATATTTCATATTTCTTTATCTCTGAAATAACTTCGTAGATAACTCAGGAATACAATTTCTGAAGATATTTATTTTTGGAAGTGAATGAAGGTACATGAAAGAAATCCAAGAAGGTATTGATGAGTACATTTAGGAACTGGTTGCTGCAGTTTCTGCGTTATAAACACTTCCCAGAAGGTTTGCTTGATTTTTTAAAGAATTCCTAAAACCTTTCTCACATTTGCTTCCCACCCTTCACATCTTGTATTTTGCTATACCTATGTCTTTTACAGAAATATCTGTAGGAGTCTGCACCAAGTTTAGAAATACTGTCCAGATTCTTATTCAATACCATTTACTACTGTCTTCCTGCTTAAGAAAAAAGACATATTCATTGGAAGGATTCAGCAAGTCCAATGAAAATAAGAAATATTTTGTGCAACCATATAAAGTGTCTTGTAACGTATCTAGTTGTCTTTCAGCTTTCCAGAAACAGATTGGCTATTACAGACGAGAAAAAAAATAAAATACTGATCATACTCTTTGCAAGTAGGTTTCGGTGAGCAGACTTGGTGTAACTATATGGCCTCATTCTCCAGCCAGAGGCTGGCTGTGCCTAACAATACCTTGGGAAGAGCTGGGTAGATTCTGCATCCATACTGTGCACCCTTTCACCTGCTACGCTGTAAATTAAAATATTAAAATATTAAATTGAGGTATCCTATACTTTTCTGCTTTGCTACATTTTATTTTTTTGTAGTTGCCTTTCCCATCTTGCTACCAGTGGATTACATGTTTCTTGAGCATGAAGCAATGCTTAAAGGCGACTTTAGGTCATTAAAGACAGGCTAAATAAAAGCAAATAAACAGACAAGCAACATGGAGAGTTAGACTGTGGAACACATTTCTAGTGAACAAAGTTTTATTTATTTGCTTGTTCACTTGTTTAATTATTTTACACATATAACTGTAGACCACCAGGAAATTGTAAGTAGGAGACATGGTCAGGCAAACCATGCTGTCACAGAGCAGATATCCAGGTTGTGTTGCCTGGCTGTTTCTGTAGGGTTGTGTACAGATGAGACTTCTGTGGACCTGTCACAAGGGCTGAAGACTGCTTCCAGACTTCAAGTGCAGGCTCTCCTCTATGTGCCTCTCTTGCAAGCATCTTTCACAAGGGGAGAGGAAAGGCTGAATGACCTGCTGGCTGACCTTATGCATTCTCTAAGTTTAGTCCTGTAGGTCCTGGGAAACTAAAGGATTCAGGATGCAGTTTTAATTATAATTTTTCTTTGTTTTTTTCTTCCTTATTCTTTACTTGTTATGTGTCCTAGGAAGCAAGCACATGCAAATATCATCGTTTACCACTACAATAGGGAGATAATTCTGTGGTTTATTTCTTTATTGTTGCACAAAA
This sequence comes from Falco rusticolus, assembly GCF_015220075.1. NCBI lineage: Eukaryota > Metazoa > Chordata > Aves > Falconiformes > Falconidae > Falco > Falco rusticolus. The sequence goes on along the minus strand of NC_051210.1, from coordinate 16,121,198 downwards.
CCCACTTCAAATACAAAATGCTAGAAGGAAAGCAGCAAAGCTTCTTGAAGCCAGTGAAATATTCAAGTTTTTAACAGAAGAGTGGTGGGATTTCTTTTTGTTTGTGTTTGTTGCATTTACTTTTGCTCTTGAGAGTGTGTGTGACTTTAAGTCTGCACCACTGTTCTGACTATATATTTTTCCAGCAGAGTGAAGTGCGAAAATAAGGTACACATCTGCAAAAGCCTAATATGAAATCTGTTAATAATTGTTTAGGGTTGAATGATGGCATTATCCTGCCAACAGTAAGTGAAGAATTTTTGCAGATGTTTTTTCAGGGGTACCACAATCCCCATGTGCAACAGGTTCCTAGAAGCAGGTGTTAGAGACTGAGACACCTCATCACACAGAACTTACTTCTTTTCCCCATACATTACTTCAGAAATCCAGGCTGTACGTTGTGCTTATCTGGGTTTGGTGATTTTCAACAACACCTAGTGACAGTACGCTTTGTTCTGCCAAAGTACGGCTTTCAGAGGCAGACTTGTTTTGTGTTAAGTACACAGGTGAAGCTTTCACATCATCTGTAGTCTCTAAAAAAAAAGGCCTTGTGATGAAATGTGAGAGGCAGCATGCCTCCACATGTCATCATAGAGTAGGTAATGTCATTCAAATGACTGTAAAGGCTACTTATGAAGTATACTATGCTGCTGGAAGGACCCCAAGTACAGATGCTCACATGAAAATGCTGTGTATTCAGTGTATGTTACTTTAACAAATAAGGTCATGTTTGCAAGGACATTTTACTAGTGATAAATACTTGTTTTTCAGTTGGATAGCTAAATATAACATGTTTCTTGAATGTTGAAATTCTTTTGACTTTATCAATATATTGACTACATCGCTTCATCCTTCCCCCAAAATGCAAAAACAACCCCAAACCCCAAAGCTATGTTAATCCAAATATGTCCTTCTGGGAGCGGACAGGAGAGAGTGGCATATCGTGGCATTACTATGTCTCTGTTGCTAAACCTTTCAGGGTATATTTTGCTTTGGTTAGATGGATCTGGTTCCAGATGCCTGAATTTTCTGTATTATCCAGCAAGATTGTTTCAGTTGTGCTTGTCTGGGACATTAAAGCAAGCAAATAAACATAAAACCTGTTTGTGCTCTCTGACTTGTGAGGACAGTGCAATGGACTTTGTTACAGAATCAAAACTATTTTTCTGATGGTCATGCCCATGTAATAATTCATCCTCTACAAGGTTCTGCATACTTCCCACCAGCAGAGAGAAAGTCAGTGTTTTCCTTACAGAGAATTGCCTTTAAAAAAAAATTAAAGTTGTTTATTTCTCATTAAACTGAAATGATGATTTGAAGTTTTTTAACAGCAAGAATAGACTCATTTTAAACTCAGAATGGATAACATTGGCTCCTGGAGCAAATATATAATTGTGTGTGAGTGTGTGTAAGCATGTATGTCTATAGGTAGAGAAGAGATAGGTAATTCGGAAAAGGAAGTTAGTAAACAAACATGTCAAGAGGATTTCAAAGTTTGCAAAGGTGCTGTCAGTTGGCCAACGTGCCGTTATTTTTCCATATGTGATTTAGTGAGGATTAGAAAATTAATCTTGTAACAAGGATTAGAAGCTAAACCTCTGAAATGAAAAGAGAGGAGGAAATAGCCTGCTTGGCTATTTTTATGTAGATGAGATGACAGGCTGCATCCCCACCCTCACGTCTGACCTACTGCTGGTTGGTCCCTGGACAAGCTGCATAACATTGCCCATTTGCTGTTTCATATAATGATTTATGAAGTGGCTGGAGATTTCTAGATGAATAATCTTGTGTGTTACTAAGTTTGCTGATCCAGTTTAGACCAGGTGCCTTCTTTGCATTAGAATCACTATTGCAGTACATTTGTTCCCAGCAGACTGGGGAATATCCTGGAGACAGAAATGAATGGTGAAAGTTTGTGCCGTCTTCACTCTTGACCTCAGTAGGCAAAGGATTTAAACTTGCATTTCCTAAGGAACCATCTCCGTGTATATCATATTATATGGGCTTTTAATATGCCATCTTCATTTCCCCTCTTTACTCGGAAATTAAGCTTTTTTAGGTACTTTCTCTTCCAGCAGCTTCTTTCATTTGCTCTGCATTGCTGAGTAGATTTTCTTTAACTAAAGCCACATATTTACAAAAAATGGTATTTGAGGACATCTGGAACTCTCTGTCTTCATGTTGACAACTTTATTATTGTCAGCATTCTTCTAAAGAATAAGAAATGTACTCATAACATTACCAGCATTGCTATGACGAACAACTCTGAGAGGCTATTCCAGTCACATATTACTGAAGGACTATGTTCAGATGAGGCTTTTATCGTTACCGAGAGAAGACAAGGGCATACCAAAAAGCTTTGGCCCTTTTAAAGAGGTTACAGCTCCTTCATGGACTGGGCAAATGAAGCAACGGAATATTGCTGATCACTCATTTAAAAATCTGTCTTCTGCACACTGCTGGGGAACACCATCATTGCAAGGAGGTATGGAAGCAAGGTGGATGTATATCTGTTAACTTTGGAAATCAGTGCAGCTGTATGTACATCAGGTAATAAGATTAGAACGACAATCTGTACTTCCTCTTTGCGTGTCCCATAACATACGTGCCCCAAATCTTATAATGAGAACAGAGCCTTTTGTGTGTTGCAGGAGCTCAATGTCAAATTCAAGTGGAATTACTTTAAAGGAGCAACATGACTGTTCAGAAGTCTTAACAGAACTGTGTGTTCTTGAATGAGACTCAAACTGATGAAAGAAAAGAACTGCAACACATTTCATGTGAAAGAAAATGTTTTGGTACCACAACTGAATCCCACGTGAAAATTCCATCTGTGCACTATGTTTGCTGACCTAGGTTTTTTCTAGATGGACCTTATCCCACAGGTTCTCACTAGGCATTTCTCTATTAGTGAAAGCTCTTTGTGTGCTTGAACTTCCCCAGGATTCCTGCCAGTGGCTACTCTTTATACCTGTGTCTTACTCAGTATTCAGGCAAAGGGCAGTTGTAACCCTGGTGCAGGGAAATCTAAACTGCCAGTTGCACAACTAAAGGGGACAGGACATCAGTGGATGTCAGAGATACTTGACGACTGCCTTGAATGACACCAGCTGAGACTTCTTCACTTCTTCTGAAGACTCTGTCGTCCCTTCTGTGATGTTTTTCCTGCCCTCTGAAACCAGAAAAAAATGTTTGGTTTTGGTTTTTTTTTTTTGTTTTTTTTTTTTTTTAAAAACAGCAGAGTAACTTGCTGTATTATTTACTATGTGCCCAAAATGCAGTCTGGTTCAGAAGACACCGTATGTTTTGCAGTTTGATCTGGTTTTTATGGTATCCTTTTAACCCTGGGCATTTCAGAGGCATAGCAGAGCTATTAGCAGTGTTACTTGGAAGAGTGTTATACCCTGTTCTGAAAGTCCTTAGTGGGGCAGTGCATAGATTTAAAACAAAAAGACTGGCATAGACTTTATTACAACAGTGAGTTGTGCCAAACTTAGACCCTGAAGCTCAAGAGAAAATGGGATCAAACTTCTCTAGGCATAAACAAGTTATTTAAGATAATAATTGGAGTTGCCTGAAGCCTGGTAGGGAAGAGATAACACAGATATTAAGTAAGGATTTCCCCAACATAGGACGTAGAAGCTGTTAGCTGGGATTTATGTTTGTTGGATAAAAAAGCCAGAATTAAGAATTGCAAGTAAAAGCTTGAAAGGAATTTTTCATTATTATTTCTTTTAAAAACTAGAATAATTCCACCTGAGAAACTATTTTATGGAAAGATCTTGAAATGGATGGACTCTGAAATGTCCTCCATGTTTACTGTGTAGTTTTCAACCCCATGGGTCTCTGATAGGAGACTATGGATAGGCCTGGATATTTTTTTTTTTTTTTCCCAGTTTCTCCTTCAGGATTTGGGCAGGAGTTTTGGTATGTGAGGTGAGTGATTGTCAGAGTGATGATGATTTTGCTTTATTTTTCATGGCTTGTTTTGATACCTCAAGGTCATTGTTGCCTCTTTCAGGAAGGCAGGCATCTCTGAGCAATTTACTTATCATATAGGTACTACTGAGATTTAGAGCATACTACCAAGGTGTGTATGTGCATGTTTTATCTGAGGAACCTATACTGACAACAGTGGTATGGCAGTGATATCATTAGCAGTAACTGAGAAAGCTGTTTTTATGCCTATCATAAAGTACACACCCAGTAACAGACAGATTAAACACATTTTCAGACAAAGATACCAGAAAATATGGTAAGACATAGGACTCCATTGGTCATTTTGCTATTGATTTTGTGGGGAAGAATCTCAGACACTTCGTCAATGGTGGCAGCTTAAACCTTATAGAGACACACATGTGGAGAGCTGCTCTGAAGGTATTGACTTTACTACCTAAGCTGTTGTTCGTGCCTTTAATGAAGTGCAGTTATTGAAACAGACCAGGCAGGGGTCACTGAAAAGTCTGCTTTTAAATCATTCATGGTCTTTGTTGATTTCAAATCCATTTCCATCCACAGTAGATGCAGATGGGATGACTGTCCTTCATAGCTGGAAAAAGCTGCTGTTACCAGGAGTGTTTCATTGAGGATATTTACAATCATCTTTCTGAGAATTTGTTTAATTAAAGCATGGTCAACATTTCATGAAAACTAGTTTTTCAAGAATACAAAACTTTTGGTCTCTTTTCTATTTCAATTACCAGCACTTCCTGAGCCTTTGAATGAGGACCACCTTCCATGTCTGAACAGTACTATGGTGTCTTCTGCTATGGACACTGAAAAATGCACATCACTGTCACCAGGCCCAAGAGGGAAGTGCATCTATCCTCTACCACAGACTTGCTGTAGAGTGAAAATGGTGTCTTATTAGAGAATATATTGATTTCACATATTTCCATCCCATCTGAGAAACCATAGGAGCCAGTGATCCACTTTGATCTGGAAGTTCATGATCATAAAAGATTTTTTTAAGCTATCCAATAAATCACCTATAAAAGCACTTTCATAACTATCAGGTGTGTCTGTCTGGATAGATCTTACAGATGACCCACTTGGAAAAGAAAACAGTTGTAAACTTCTGCTTTTTTAGGAAACATTTAAGGACAGGAAGAACCTTTCCCTTTCCAGGCTACAGTGATTATGGGCTGTTAAAACCCACAGAATTAAATGAAAATCTTTAGGTTGTCCAGCCTGCTTGAAAATAACCAGATAATGTGTATTTGCTTTGTTTTTGTAAGTCTCTAAGTGTATTTGTAAGTCTCTAAGAGGCTGTATTTGTGATATTAGGCACTGAACACATGCCTACAAAGAGACAGCCTGGTTCTGAGGAGTTTATTGACTTCAGCTTTACAACAGAAAGACAAAAGGAAGGAGAAGATAAATAACATGATTTATACTTTACACTCTGAGGCAAAGAGAGTAAACATCTTCCTAGTGTATAGAATCATAGAATCATAGAAACGTTTATGTTGGAAAAGACCTTTAAGATCATAGAGTCCAACTGTTAACCTCAGTGAATCCTCTTCTCCAGGGATCACATCTCCTGTCTGGCTTCTTTCAAATAGCAAATGCCAGGTGAAAAAGAAACCATGGGCTTCTTCCATGCAGTTGTTAACCAGAGCGGGAGGGAGATGAAGAGTTTTCTGGCTCCAGGGAGATTCACTGAGCAAATTCACCATTTATGCCTTCCTAACCTTAAACTTTGAGATGTTTGTCAAAATTACTTTAAAAGATGGAGCTTAGTGAATAAGCCAGTAAAAACGATCTGGTTCGCCTTCCATTATTTTCAAAGAGTCTAATAGTCCAAAGGCTTTGAAGCAAACTTTGCTTTCTTGTAGTCCTCAATGTCCAAGAAACTTTGGCTTCTCCTCTGGGAAACACTCCCTTTACAGAGAGGGCTGCTGAGAAAGTAAATACATTAGCAATGTTGATATATAACTCTGATTAAGACCATAATAGCTTAAGAAATTACTCTGGTTAATAAACCTCCCATGCTGAAGCGTATATATCCTGCTGTTTGTGCTTTATGCTCACTTTTATTTTTCCAAAGTTGCTTTGTAAAACGTAACATCACCACCTATTTCTGTTACTGTTATCTTTCCATTGCTGCAAAGCTCTTTTGTTTGTTGTTGCGTTATTACTACCCAAGCCTGAGCTTTCCAACAGAATAGCATCATTGCTCTACAGCACAATAATGTAGAATTTGGAGCAGGAAAAAACACTTTTGAAACAGAAGCAGAAACAATGATGTAGAACAAACTTGCTGCTACCCTGCAGCCTATTTAATTAACAGAATAGATCACTTGGAAAAGATAGAGTGATTTGATAACATTCAGGGAGAAAATACCCCCTTTTCAGGGCAGGAATAGCTCCTTTCTGACACTCCCACTGCCTTTTTAAATTACTCTCTGCCGATGCCCATAGAGGAGAGAAAAATATGATGGTTTTTTTTTATTTATTTCTTTCATATATGTTTAGAACCTCAGAGTTTCCAGAATGGTAAGTGACTTTATGGCAGATTCCTCTCACAGGACAAGACCTTCTTTGTCAAACTGCTAGTTAATGCTAAAATGAATTAATTAGTTCGATATGGTAAGAACACCATGTTTCAAGATACATTTTAAATGTAAAACATTCACTGCTCTACTTGCACACATGCATGCAGACATTAAAATGCTATTTAACAGATTTTCCAAGTTATAAATACAGTATTATTTCTATATGTAACCACCTAGTTTATGACTCAGAGAGTTTTGAGTTATGAAGTGTAGTTAGCACCAAAAACATGTGTATTCTTGTTCAAATAATAAAGATGGCCAGTTCTTCAAAAGCCCTTGAAACACCTGCTGGAATAACTGCTGGACATTAAAGACAACTGCAAACCTATCACTCTTCATGGATTTCTTTTTCTCTTATGGTAGGATAGTTAAATTCATGTGGGTACATTAGATTTGTGTAAGTGCATAGATGTTAGCACAGCCACTGCAGGAGCCAAGGTGTTTACATGGAACATGTTATCCATTGCAAAGCAGACAGGCAAGCAAAATAATCCACCAAAACCCATTCCAATGAAAGCCCTGTGAACCCAAATTTACTGTATCCATTTCATCCTGAGGTAAGCTCTTTATATTACTCATGACTGCATAAACTGAGGATTAAAAATCCAGTTTTATGTCTTCTGTCACCCTCACAAATGTGGAACTGGAATGTCAGGAATGCCTGATATTTACATATCTATATGCAGTGGAGTTTGCCTTGTTGTTGCTAGTTTTAAAAATAAGGGTAAATTTCTAGAAGCTTAAACAGCTCTGGAAAACTAAAAATGAGGAAGAAATTGAGTGTTTAATTCTATTCCTTTGCATAAATTAGGTATTTCTTAACACACATATTTTTGGAAGGCAGTGTTAGCCTCATTGCAGATATATATATATTTATATATTTTATATTTTTTCCCCTTAGAATGGATGGGTATGTTTGCCTATGCTGACATAACATTGCAGATCTACCAACCACTTTAGCATTAAGCTGAATAAAATCTGCCTCGTTTTTTGTTTTGTTGTCTGATACATGCAGTACTAAAGCAGTCACTTTTCTTTGTAAGCTAAAATACTGCCAGCGGCAGGCCTGCACTATTGTGGGGTTTGCCAGGAGGCAGAAAATAAAAAAGCTCTTTATGTCTAACAATCTCACTTGCAGAAGGATCACACCTCCTGCTTTAGAAATTGCAAAATTAAGCAGACACAGTCTTCTTCCAAGCAAACTCTGGTAAATACTGTTTGAACTTTTGGAGACTTCCCCTGGAGATATGGCAGACTGTCAAAAATGCTGGCATCAGGAAAAAAGCAGGCTGTCTGTCTCTGAGAAAGTGGGGTCACACGTAGTTCATATGGCTGGCTAGTCATGACCAAGTCCATACCTGACACATGCACACTGGCACTGCCAGCTTTTGTGCTCTCACTCCCACCTCTCTTGGGGGCTGCAGCCTTCTGCAGGCTGCCCATGGGCTGCATGTCGAGGAGTGACAGACAAACCCCCGAGAATTCAAGGCTCCCATGAAGCACATTCCTGAAGGCTGCTTGGAATGACTTTGCTCCAAACATCAGCCATGTTTCCTCACGTGTCTTAGTGCCTGCTGACCTGGGCAGGCTGCTAGCTCAGTTAATGGTAATATTGGGGCAGACTGGAGATGTGACAATCTGCTGTGATACTGGATGAGCAACATAGAAGAGGGCATGCAGCACCCCTCTCTGCTAGATCTGATTTGCCGTTTTTCAGTTAAGTGTGGGGAGGTTCAGGCTTTCAAGTGGATGACCCAGACCGCTTCTTCCCATCCAAGCCACAACCCTGTGTTGTACAGCTTGCAGGAAGGTTTCAGAGTGTGCCTGTTTGCAGGCAGTGATCAGTGAGCAACCCGTCATGCTGGCGACAGGAGGTCTTTGATGAGAAGGCATGCAGCTTAAAAGCCGTCAGAGGTCTATGGCTTTGACCCTGCTGTGCTGTCTTGTGTATAGGGAAAAAACCCCGAAAAATGCTAAGATTTTCGAAGCAAATTAAATAGTTAAGGATAAATTTGACTGATCCCTCAAAACAGCATGGCGTATTAGGGCACAAACAACCCTTACATGTGACATTGGTTTAAAATGGACTTTGGCTTTGCAGGGCTTGTGAAAATTAATAAAACGGTTCCCCAGACCTGAGGCTTTTTGCTGCAAAAACACAAACACTTGTAAAGTATTCTGTCAAAGCCTTCCTGCAACATTCTTTGCACTGGTCCAGAGCCTACAGCCTCCTTTATTGGATTTCTATATAAAAATATATCTATCTATCTATCTATCTATGTTTAATCATTTACCTCTCAAAACTGCAGGTTGGTTTTATCCTATGGCAAGAAAGCAAAGCGGAGATTCATTAAACAGTAGAATTAATGGTGTGCCAATGCACTACATTTTTCACCCTGAGAAATCCAGTTCTAGACTTGTGTGCTTGTACGATCATTTACTCCATGGACAGGAATGAGAAAAATGGGAAAATCTGAGCAGGTTTGTGTGTTAATGGGCACACCTGAGAGAGAAGCACATAAATCTTCAGTTGTGAAAACAGGACTCAGTTTGTAACATTGATAAAATCACCCCTTTTAATACACAGATGTTCACAGGCAGGGTAGTTTTCCTTCAAACATGGCCTGACTATTTTTTTCTTGTTTCTTTCCCCCTTGCCTCTCTCTTTCCATTTTGTCTTACAATGAGTAGCTTGTTAGTTCTGTTTAAAAGATAAGGCCAGGATCTGGTGGACTTTCAAAGCTCAGAGTGTGATGTTTTCCAGTGTCATACCTTGTGCAAGCCCTTCCCAGAGCAAGTATGAAGAGGCATTCCATGTGGCCCGGAGGCTTGCAGGTGTTTCCTGTGTTCTTCTGCTTTACCCTAATGCTTTACACAAAAGAGGCAGCAGAGGTACCAATAGCTTCATGAAGTATATGATAATGATTAATAGAGATCTAGTTTACTGGGCTGCAAGAGATGTACAGCTAATTAACTTTCTTCCAAGACTTATTTTTTGTTCCAAATCTGCAAATACTTCGGGTTCGAGGTAGCCATTAACTACAGTGACTGACATATGAAAAGCTAATACATTTCCTATCTTGTATGACTACCATCCTTTACACTTCTTTTCCATCTTTGATCTGTGCTTAAAGGAGAGAAAAGTTGTCGTGTTTAGATGGAAAGCAAGTTCCTCACAACCTGCTGTCCAATCCATTGGACCTGAGAATACCACTAATATTGTTAGTTAACTATTTAGAGGACCATTTAGGGGGACCATCTCCTGCTGTACTCTAGTAATTGTCCAAAACAAGGTTAATTTCACTGGAAGATTGATTCAGAAGCAAACCATATCAAAAGTTAAAACAACGTTAAAGAGATATTTGTTCATTTTTCAAGTGACACACTTCCTTTTTCAATTTCTTTTTTTCAAAGTTACTTTTAATTTGTTTTATATTTCATCTCAAAAATACATTTTTAAAAAATAAGAAGAAACCTGAGTCTGTCATGCAGAATCTTCTAAGTAGCATCCATTCATTGGGAAACAAGAGTTTGGTGAGTTTGAAAATTTATCTTTGTGTCTGTACTTGTAAGAACCTTTCATGGAAATGACACTTGCCCTCCCTTTTGCTGAGATGTAGTATTTTTTTCAGTCTTTGCAAGCAGTTTTTTTAGAAGAAGAATGCAATACTGTAGCATCAGTGTGAATGAGCTCTGCTGTCTGAAAGAGCTTCTATTGACAGATTCCATTTGATCTTCAGATACTCAGCCGCAAAGATAAAGAATAAGAGAATTTGAGTACACATTACTGAACTGGTCTGCTTAAGAAAAGATGGGCAATTTAAAGAAAAAAAAAAGAGAGACAGCAAAAGAGATTACAGCTATCCATTTTGTTTTCCGTAGATAAAGCAATACCTTTCTCATACAGGAGCAATCCAGCATACAAAAAGGGACTCTGAGCACTGAATACTTTGAACTGCAATATGATAGCGGAAAGATGCTTACAAAGCTAGCCCAGCAGCTGAACTTTCATGAGGCACTGTTAAGGTCAACTCCATGAAAACATGGGCAGAAGAGCAAGACAAAGAATTTGCAGGAATATATATCCACCAAAGGATTTATAATTGAGCTAACACGAATTATCCATCTGTAGCAAATCTGAAAACATCCTGAATGTTTGACCTTTAGAAGAAGAGTATTAAGGGAATTTGTAGTTGGGGTCCCATGGAGCTCTTATCGACTTCAGTTAAGTCTGACTTTTTACCCTTCGTGTTTGACTAAACAATATCCTGTTAGCTCTGTTCTTTGGATAGGCAGAGAATGCTCTGGTTTTAGAATAATTCTCCAAGGCTTGCTTTTTGCCTGCTGTTTGGACTATGTACCATTTGCTGAACCTGTAGATGGAGTTGTGTACATGCTAAAATGCACAGTGTCCATATTTTGCAAAGGAAAAGGGAGTGGGGAGGGGCCTATGCACCAAATAGCTTCAATCTTGTATTCATTTATCAGTCTTCTACTCTAAAGAGATTTTTCATGTAGAAAAACTGTATAAGTCCATTTTTAAGAGCAAAGAGAGAGTTGATTTACATTTCACTCAAGTGTGAATTCCTTTTACTTTCCAAGAATGTTTTTTAAATCAGTCAATTGACTATAAAATAAAATGAATATAAGGAAAAAATATAGGAATCCAGGCTATTTAATAAAAAAAGAAGTTGTATTAGGCAAAAGATCAGGTTATTTAAACCAAGACAATTTACATCTGGACAGCAGGACTATCTACTGTATGTACTATAAAAATAGAGATATGTGACCAGAAGGTGTTCAGAACGCCATATGCATTGAAACATGTTAACAGAACAAGACAACGTACTTTACACGCAATAAAAACCTGAAACTTCAGTCCTGTAAAACCATAAAGAAATAAGAAGTATCATGGGATTTTTTTTTTAGGTGAAGTACTTCTCCATATATCCTGTGGTTATTCAAATTATTGGTCCATTGTGGATCATCTTTTGAAAGTGTCAGGTTTAAAAGCAAAAGAACACAATTTTTAATTGGATGTTTTGTATCAAGAACAGAGGCTTTCTGAATAAGCAGGAGAATGACATTTGAATTTTATTTCAGAACTTCAGCGTTTTTTACTGGAATTGATTTCTGAAGCTCTCACATTTTTCCAGGTAAATAGGATTATTCATCTGAACTCAGTTCAACCTGCATGTAATAAAATCAACAGCAATGAAAATTTACGACACAATCATAAATAGAAAATGGCTACAATGTATTAAGATGTAAATGTTATACAGCTTAGCTTAATCTAGTGTGGCATGTAAGTAGGTGCACTGGAAAGCATAACTGATCCATTTTTTTTCCCACTGAAGTTTATGGTAAGAGCAAAGTTTCCAAAATCACCAATATCTTGCTTTTTGAAATGGATGAACATTTCAGAAGGTCAAGTTTGACACTGGAGAGCGAAACTCAGACTCACATGTGAAGCTGCACTGCAGCTGGCAGAGTGCCCAGCATTTTGAAGGGTACAGTGGCTTGTCATGGCTAGCAGAGAAGAACCCACTGAAAGCTAAAGTGCTGGGCACCTAGCTAGGACCCGGGTATCTTGTGTGAGTATGCATTTCTGCTAATTACCACTCATTTCAAAAAGTCTCATGTTGCACTTTGCATTTCACACAGGTATGTAGATGGCTGGACAAGGCAGAAGAAAGTATAAAAGTCAGCTTCTGCTTTCTTACTTCTGTCATCATTAAAATAATTTTTACAACAAGATGCAGTAATCACTTCTTACCTACTACCATGGGGTGTTACCTGTTCCCTTTCTACTCTACACATGTTTTTCCCTCAATGCCTCTAGCTTTTGATGGTTATATTTGTTTTCTCTCCTTTTTTTTTTGTCAGGAATTGGTAACCTGTGAATTACCATCTGAACTGGACTGTTCCACAGAGTGTAATGGAGCCCTGCTTTCCTCCGGTTTCTTGTGAGATTCTAGACTGTTTTATCTTCTGCTTAAAAACACCCACCCCACCACACACTAAAATACCTAAATACCTCAACCTGCACCATTAGCCAGATAATACCAAGGGCCTGACTTCTGTCAATGGTGTGGTAGAAAAATGCAAGAATTATTTTGCTGTCCTAGTAGACTTAGATGAAAGTAAATTCCTATTAGGCAAAATCTGCTTATTCTTTACTGATTTTAGATTTTTTTTTCCCATTACTGTTGTGATATAAGGACAGAATCCAAAATATACTTTCTGCCTGTACCTAGATTTTCAGCTATTATAGAACTTCCATTTTTACAGGCAAAAAATGATAAGGCCTTCCAACCTGAAGATAGATACGTTTTAGAGAGGTAACGTAAGAAATCAGTAAATTTCCCCTCAGATGGATTTTTACTTCCTCTAAAACAGTCCTCAAACTATGGCCTGCGGGCCAGATATGACCCCCTAGGGTCCTCAATCCGGCCCCCGGTATTTACAGACCCCCCTGCTCCGCCCCCCCCCCCCCCCCCTCGCCTCATGCCGGGGGCTGGGGGGGAAACCAAGCAGCTGCAGATGACTGCCTGCCGCTGCATCCGCACCGGCCCCCTGGTTAAACAGTCTGGGGACCCCTGGTCTAAAATATAAGTCATGGTTAAGATAGAAGCTCCTACAATTTCTGCAGAAATTAATGTAAGGTTCTGTAGTTTGTGTTAAGCAAGATTTCAGTGTAGACATTAATTTCTTCTCTAAAAACATTTGAGCTGATCCTCTGATTTAAGGAGACTCATCAGAGACTTGTTCTTGACACATTCTTCCCTACTGTGAAAAAAAATTCTGCAGAGAAACTGGGCTTCTGTGTTTACTGCCTTGTAAATTTTGTCTATCTTCAAGACAACTATAGGGCTGAAGAATAGGCCAGTTAACAAGAGAATATGGATTTGCAAACACTTACCTTTGTTGAGGATTTGTCTGTGATAAAATCAGAAACCATTCTTATTAAAGTATTTATCTGCCATGATGCAGCCTCCCAGGAAAGACAAGCCATTATTAACAAGGAAAGATACGAAAATTTAGCTGTCTTTATCTTCCAAGAAAAGTTATTTTTTTAATCAGTAAAGCTTGTGCCTTTCTCCTCTGGAATTACTGCAAATGAGAATTTTTCTAAACAAAAATCTGGCCTCACTTTTGGAGGAAAAAAATGAGCAGAATCTCAAATAAAACTATGTGGGTTTTTTGATTTGTTTTTTTTTTTTTTTTCCCTCTCCACAAAAGGGCAAAAAATATTAAATAAACCAAATGTTTATTGGTTTGGGTTTTTTTCCCTACAAAAATACCAAACCATGATTTTCTGTTCATTTTCTTCATTGAAAGGATTTCATACAGCTTTACTGATCAATAAATTACACACTCAAAAGTTGCCCTTGGGAGCAATGACAGGTTTTGTCCATTTGAAAGCTCTTGGTTTATAGGTTAATCTTCTACTTCATCAATAGTAATGAACTCAAAACTGGAAGATTATATGAATAAATCTAAATATCAGATTTCTGGATCTTTGTTTGTCTCTAGATAAAAAGAAAAATATGAAATTTTAGGCCATCTTAAGAATCAGAAAGAATTTAATTGAGTGAATACATATTTGACATGCTGTGGTCAAGTGTGTCTGAAATACAGCTTACAAAATGCTGCAAGGAACTGTTTGAATGCATCTTCTCCAGGATATCTGTGCTTGCAAAAGATAGTGAAACCTGGCTTCACAGAGCTTTCAGCTTCTGGTCACAGAGGGTACAGACAGGGAGAACAAGTTCAGTAGTTGACAGTTAACTTTTCCGATTGGATGGTAACTTTGGCTCAGTGCAAGTATGTTTAATACGTGTTCAACTGGGGAAAGGTCAATGGAGAAAGACACACATTATACTTAGTAATGCAGACTTCATAATTAAACTATAGTTTAGTCCAATACTCATTGTTTCAGATGCAAAGGCTTGTCCCTATGTGTCATATTCAGAATTTCCTTCTCTCCCCAGACACCATTGATCTACAAGTTCTTCACAAAATGCTTTTAGTGTGTCAGGTTGCCCAGAGTGGTTGTAGAGTCTCCATTATTGGACATATTCAAAAGCCAACTGCGTATGGTCCCAGGCAACAATCTGTAGGTAACACTGTTTAAGCATCTGGCTTCGAGAGGGTGACCTCCAAAAGTCACCTGGAACCTCAACCATTCTGTGATCCTGTGAGTTAACTCCCACAGATTGTTGGAGTTTGGCAAGTTAGAAATAACTAGACTAGAAATTCTCAAAGAATTAAGAAGCACTGAAACAACCCTGCAAGTTCCAGACAGGATTCACGAATTTCAGAGAATCACATGAAAAAGTCCACGGCCAAATTAGCATTACAAATAGAGGGTACAATACCTCCTATCCTGACAGATCAGTTTTGTCTTGCCCATGTGCAATTTTATTTCCCCTTAGTGGGGGGAAAAAAAGAAAAAAGAAGAAGTTTGTCCTAGATTACTCTTCTTCTTACTTAAAGTAAGATTTTTAAATACTCATGCAGGGCATAAAAAACAAAATCTGGTTTTGAAGTGTATTGACCGTGCAGAAAATAAGAGGAGCTGCTGACTGACACTTCTGGAAGTCTGGACTTTATGGTAAATGTTGAAATACAGATCAGGAACTGATTTTTAGCAGCTGGGTTACAAAATCTTCACTTTTTGTTTGTAGGAGTAAATGTCCCTTCATGCTCTATGAAAAACTGACCAATATATGTAAGCTTTCACCTGCTGTCTATACATTTTGTATTTTGTAAATCTATAGATGAAAATTTCTATTAGCTGTGCTTCGACTTATTTTCTCTGAGAAAAAATCAGGACAAATCCAAACCAAGAAGAATACACCAAAAAGCCAACAACAAAACAACATAACCCTTTGAGGCATGTGGCAAATTTCATCTCCCTTTGGCTGAGGCATAGGAAAACAAATGATGCTACAGCCACTTTTATGAGGACAAACATCTTGTTTTGGAAGTTAATAGTAAAAAATTCATAAAAAGGAAATTCTTTTTATGCACAATGCAACTTTCTCCAACTTTTCTGGATTTATTACAGTTACAAAAATATCTTCAGCATGTATTTCGCATCAATGGAGTTTACGTATTTTCTGTCACTATGTGTTAGTCATCTAACATAGAAAGTGTCTTCCTACTGCCATTGCAAAGAATAAACTATGTTTTTCAGGAAAAGAAGGATATTTGGATGTAGAAAAGAAGTGTATATTTTTATATATGAAATAATGTTTAGAGGCTTCTTCTTATGCCTGGGGTTCACAGCAACTAGTTGTGCTATATAGATGCTGCAGGGATCATGTAGCAAATATATACCAAATGAAGTTTCTAGGGGTGCAAAGTCAGACTAGTGGGAAGGACGTAATGTTCCCTCTGGATTCTGGAGCTTGACTTTTGTCAGAGTGGAGGAACCTCACAGAAATTGTATGGCTCTGCCATCCAGAGGTCTTACAGGCACGAAGAAGGCTGAAACACCGTATTACCTCCTTTACTTACACAGAATCACAGAATCACAGAATGGACAGGGTTGGAAAGGGCCTCTGGAGATCATCCAGTCCAACCCCCTGCTCCTCCCAATGCCCCCCCGGATCCCATTGGCCTTCCTGGCCACCAGGGCACACTGCTGGCCCACGGGCAACTTGCTGTCCACCAGGATTCCCAGGTCCTTCTCTGCAGAGCTGCCTTCGAACAGGTCAACCCCAGCCTGTACTGGTGTATGGGTTTGTTCCTCCTAAGGTGCAATGTAGGTGTGTTCCTCCTACACTTGCCTTTGCTGAACTTCATTATGCTCCTCTCCACCCAACTCTCTGGCCTGTCCAGGTCTCACTGGATGGCAGCGCAGCCTGCTGGTCCACCAGCCACTCCTTGCAGTTATGTATCATCAGCAACTTGCTGAGGGTGCACTCATAAGATAACTGTGTGTCCTGCAAAAAACACTTGCTGTCACTGTACATGTTATTAAGTATGTTCTCTCTGTAGAAAAATGGTTGTGTATTGATTTGTAAGTTGTTCTTGTGGATTTTTTTACAGGACAGGATCATCAGCTACCACCTGGGTTCTGAGGCTGCCCAGTGCATGGTGGACCAGTCTGAAAGTGATAAAATTCATGTGTTTTTCAAATAAATTATCACCTAAAGCAGGTGCTCAGAACAACATCCAGTCAGATTTTGAAGAGTATAGGCTTCCCCAGCCTCTTAGGGCTATGTGCTACAGACTTTGATCACAAAGTGAAAACCTCTGTTTTTCTTCAGTTTGTGCCCATTGCCTTCTCTCCTGTCACTGGGCACCACTGAGAAGAGAGTTTGGTTCTATGTCCTTTACATTTTCCCATCAGATATTTATACAAGTGGAAAAGATGCCCCTGAGTCTTCTGTTCTCCAGGTTGAACACTCCCATCTCTCTCAGCCTCTCCTCATATGAGAGATGCTCCAGTCCCTTCATCATCTTTGTGGCACTTCACTGCCTCGGTATGTCCATGTCTGTGTTGTACTGAGGAGCTGAGAAATGGATCCAGCACTCTGAGTGTAGCCCCACCAGGGCTGAGCAGATGAGAAAGGTCACCTTCTTCAACCTGCTAGCAACACCCGTCCTGCTGTGGCCCAGGATACTATTAGCTGTCTTTGCAGCATAGAGACATTACTGGCTCACATTCAACTTGGTGTCGACCACAGCCCCCAGATCCTTTTCTACAAAGCTGCTTTTCAGTTGGGTAGCCCCCAGCATGTACTAGTGCCTGGTTTTGTGCCTCCCCAGATGCAGGATTTGGCATTTGTTTGCCTTGCTGATGATTTAGCAAGGGAACACAGACCTGTCCTTGTAACCACAGCTTAAAGATTTACAGCTAAAAAGAAAATAAAACAGTATTTTTTTTCTTGTTTTCAGTGTGACACATATTGATGATTAGTATTTCATAGAGAAGGTAGCTGCAAACTTCCATATGTATTGACCTGTGAACTTTTTTCTGGTAGAATCTTGTTTGGGCAGCATATACTGCTGAGATATTTTATTATCAGGCATGATAATAGAACCCAGTTTTATCTTTGTCTATGAATCAGCTATTATTTTGGAGTCATCATAACCCCACCTCTAGAAATGGCTGTAACATTTTCAAGACCTTCTGCAAAATCAAATTATGAAATGAAACTTATTTCCCCGAAAGAAGTAACCCCCAAAAAGGATTGAGGTGATGAAAGTTTTACCTACATCCTCACTACTGTTTTGTCTACCTCACAGTCTTTTTCTGACATATTATACAAAATCCATCTATACATAAATAAGTTTTGAGGTTCAGTGTGCCTCTTTGAGAAAGTATTTTCTTTAAGATCCATCAGATTGGCTTATCAGTGTTCCCAGTATGGAAAGTCATGACATGGCATTAACTGGCTAAGACAAGGTAGCAGAAACTAGTAAATTTACTTCAGAAACCTAAAGAAACTCATATAATGCAATGGAAGGACTGTATTACTGTCATGGTTTAACCTCAGCTGTCAACAGAGCCCCACACAGCCACTTGCTCTCTGCCCCCCAGGGGTATGGAGGAGAGAACTGGAAGAATAAAAGTGAGAAAACCCATGGGCTGAGATAAAGACAGTTTAATAAGCAAAGCAAAAGCCACACACCCAAGCAAAGCAAAGCAAGGAATCCATTCACCACTCCCCATGGGCAGGCAGGTGTTCGGCCATCCCCAGGGAAGCCAGGCTACATCACACATAATGGATACCTGGGAAGACAAACACCATCACTCCAAACATGCTCCACTTTCTCCTCCTTCCCCCAGCTTTATAGGCCGAGCATGACGCCATGTGGCCTGGCACATCCCCTGGGTCAGCTGGGGTCAGCTGTCCCGGCTGTGTCCCCTCCCAGCACCTTGTGCCCCCCCGGCCTCCTCGCTGGTGGGGTGGGGGGAGAAGCAGGAAAGCCCTTGGCTCTGTGTAAGCGCTGCTCAGCAGCAACAAAGACATCCCTGAGTTATTGGCACTGTTCCAGCACAAATCCAAAACATAGCTCCATGCTAGCTGCTGTGAAGAAAATTAACTCTATCCCAGCCACACTTACGGGATACAATAGGACACTGATGCAGTCAGTGAGGTATCTTATTAATTCCTGATGTCACCATTGTCTTACCTGGACATTAGATTCCCTTGCAGGTTCAGGTGACTGACAAAGGACTTGCTCTGGTGAACCTCAGGAATACCAAAATAGTATTGGAAACAGTTCGAAATAAAACTCAGAAGATGCCTTTCCCTTGCTCATTAGTGGCCTGATGCACAGGGACCCAAAGGACCATGGAATTTTCTAGGTCTTTTTCTGGTGATTTCACAAAACAAACTTTTCCATTTTCATAGAGTTTTATAGAATTTTGGTCACAATGTTCTCAGTAATTTTAATGGGAGAGAAACAGACATGAGAATAATGGGAGTAACAATGGTAAGACCAACAAATCTCTTTCTGTTTTTCTTTTACCATATGAACTACATCCTCTAGAACTACTCATGTTTTAGCAATTAAATGTCTTGGGATCTTGCTGGGAATAGTAGCTGGTAATTCACAAGGGTTTCTAGTGTTGTTTTTTGTATATGAGAAATAAGTATCAATGAAATGAAGAAAATGCCATATTGTTCCCCTTTTATTTTGTCTCTACTCCAGTGGAAGGCAAATGGATATGTAGGAATAACCTGTATTATGCTCATTATGAAAAGGAGAGAAAAATCTCTAAGTTGTGAAATGATTCCTTCTCACTCATATTTTCGGTTAAACAAAAAGAAAAGGAAAAAATTACTTTTATTATAGTTTCACTTAATTTTAAGTTTTAAACGTTTATAGATACATTCCAAATTTAAATATTTTTTAAAAATACATTGAATATATGGATAAGTCAAGATACTTCAATGCTCTGTTTTCCAATTAAAACATTTTATGAAAATTTCTTTCAATGGCACATTTTTTTGCCAAAATTCTAATGAACTTCAGGTATTGGATATTTGAACTTAATCCTTATTTTAAACATCAAAAAATGTTCTTGTAACATCTTTTTAGACTTTGGTCCAGGAACAGTCTTGTGCTTTATTTGTGCAAGATCTACTTCACTCCTTTGCTAACTCCACCTAGCAATGCTGACAATCAGAGGAATTTAGATGAAAAGAAAATATTGACATATTACAGTGTATAGCATCTACCACCAACACAGGAATTGTCTTTATTTAGTTATTTGTAGATAATATTTTTCAATAAACTCTGATAAACTGAAGTGGGGAGATGTACAAGAGAGTTAAAAAACAAAACATGATTATGAACATGGCAATGGTTTCCGAATTAATCTAGGTCTCTGGAAAAGCTAAAGTGAAGTCTGTACTTGGAGTGACTGACTGAAATTCTCATACATAAAGAATACTTCTGATGTTATTCAGAGTGAACATCAATTTAATTCATTCTGTAACCTGGACAAATTGCATGGAGTGTATGTCAAAAAAAATTCTATGTGGAATAGTAAATATCCTGAATGCAGGTTGGAAGAAAATATACCCAGAGGTAATAAGGTTGTGTGAAGCTAGCAAACAAAGAGACTTACCCCCTCAAAACAAATATTTTTCTTTTCAGTAAAAATGATATTACAATAAAGTAATCACAGAAAATTATTTCTTCTAGCCATGAATAGTTGAAGCATTTTTTATCTGTAATAATTCTTTTCTGTGCTGAAACCAAGTAATGCAATGGTGATAGGTTTGGAATCTGTGTGTATCAGAAATACAGTACATTTCTGTTTTTAAAAAGGGTTATTCTAAAAAGGGTTTGTGATATGATTAGTACAGATGTCAGAATAACATTTCAAGCAAAAACAATGTATTGTTCAATGACAGCAAAGGATTCTGCCTGGCTCTTTCCAATTCCTAGACACATATATACACACACCAGTGTATATATGTTTCAACTCTCTTCAGAAGATCAAGAGAAAAATGCATCCTCATTATGAGAAATTGTTCTTCTCAGTAGCATGAAACTCGGTAAATAAACAATACTGACCCAAGAATGGGAATGCAGGAACCAGAAATTAGGCATCTACAGGACATAAGAAAACCTGTGCGCTGCATTTTCTTTGCAAAACTAGATTGCCTTATTGTAAAAGTGAGTGGAATTGTGCTTTCAAAATGGATTTTGAAAACTAGTAATTTGTTTTGAGTATACTAGGCTATGGGAATCCAAGCCGAGATCATTTACAGAAACTGCTACCCTAGGAAATGCTGCACGATGTACACACACTCTCTTCTGACTTGGCTTAAATTAGGAAACCGAGTATGAAGGTAAGCTGCAAAAGCTCTCTTCTCCAGATGGGGATATCAAAACCCTGTGAAATTACTTGCCTTTCCAAATGTAGGCATCTGTATACAATATGGCACATATAGCATCCTTTGCGCTTGTGACCTGCTGCTGTAGCTTCAAATAAGTAAGTGAGACTGCATTGCTATATGTGAACAGTCAGTTGGATGGTGGTGGATTTGATTCCAAGGTCTGTTTTAAATATTACAACATTATAATATTGTGTGTATTTATTACCATAATTTGACCTTTCTGTTTGAACCAACGTTGTGAATGTTGTTTTTCTGGGAGACAAATTATAGCTTCTGCTTCCCTGCCTTATGAAAGACAAAGGAATAGTATAGCTTCTTGTCTTGGCTGTGCACCTGAAGCAGTAAACAACGCTATTACTGCAGGATGCTTGCTACTCCAGGTATAACATTAGGTGACATAGCCTCACATTCTCAAATGATCTTTATCAAATGAAAATACATGTTTATAAAGATTTGGGTTGCTTTTTCTCTGAGATCTGTCAAATGGAATTGAATTTTGTGAGCAAATAGTTGAGCTTTATCACAGCAAATCAACTTGCACTGGAATAGAAAGTAATTCACATTTAATATAAAAGCAGCTTCTGATATTTATTCATATCCATTTGTTTTGTCATGAATCTTCCTACAGCTGTTAGAGGAGTTTGAGGGGAGAACCCATGCACCCATTTTGTTGACAGCTAGACCAGTGTTTTAAAGGTCATATCATTATTTACTACTAATTTTGTTGTTGAGCATGACATGGTCTGACCTGTCAGTGTTCTCTTCTGCTTAGATTCAGCATATCACAGAAGATCTGCAAATCTCACATTTAACTAACACATAGCAATTACAAGAAGGAAGATCACAAATCATTTAAGATACTACGGAGGCAAATATCACTATGTATAACAAAACTTTATTCAAGCAATAAATAAAGCTGCCATTTTCTCTAGAAGTCCATTGATTTGTTAATTTGACCTTAACTGTGAGAATTTAAGACTTCATTTGTTTAATTATTCTGGCATAATATGGTTTTATTAGGTAAAAAACATTTGTGGTTGACATTTAATGCTGACTTTATTATGCTAATGAACAAAATTGTGCACTTCACATCTGTTTAAATTTACACTTATCTAGGATTTCTTCCTTTTTTTCCTTCCATGTTTTGTAAAATTGGCTGCCGAAAGAGCTTTCTGAAAAAGTAACTCTTATAGTGCTTAAATTAATTAGAGCAATATAAATGTAATTTATAAAGATTTATAAAAAAAATTGCTCTGCTGAAAGCTGCAGGTAAGATGACATTTTAAAGTTTTAGGTAAAGAAAAAATAAAATAAAATAAATCAACGGAATAAGGCACCCAGTTTCTGGTGATTCATCATTTGGATGCTTAACTCTAAGAGCTTTTTGATAGGAAGGACTCATTACAGAGGGATTGTTTCAGATTAATTACTTCTTTGAACTCCAGTGCCATTTTCATCTACTTTTACAGTGTCTGATGCAACACAGGCTGGGCAGTAGGCTAAACACAGCCCTGATTTTTTTTTCTTTTTTGTTGTACTGAACCACTTACTAGCTAGATAACTGGTTAGGATTAAAGACGACAAAGAACTGTTGCTGATGGGGAGCAGTTAGCATTTTTGTGTCACCTTTGGGTGAAGCATCTTGAGTATACTGGGGATTACTTTGGGACAGTAGCACTTACATGCTGCTAGACCAGATGCATGCAAATTGCTAGCTATAATATCTCTGTAGCTTGAATTTACTGCATCCAAACGGCTTTAAAGGCAATCTGACCTGATACGTTGTGTCTCTAACATTCCTGTCTTTGTCATTTGAGTCTAATAGGTAGATTTTTTTGACCTGTGTTTTCTGTAGTAAAGGCTCTGATGGATTCTCTTGACCTTCTTTGCTCTCAGACAGCTGGAGCATGCGCAGAAGGCATAATTGGCATTGGCTTATCTTACATCAGTTTATCTATCTATCCAAATAAGTGCCCGGCTCCCTTAAAAAAATTAAATGCCTTATGTAAGATTAGAGAGCCTTCCTATTTTCAGGATCCCATAGTAGACTGACTCTGCATCTTGACAGTCTAGTACTGTAGCAGTTATGCAGTTATGGGAATTAAAAGCCACCCAAGAAGGGTGGACCTTGTGATGTCCTAGCATGAATCCCTCAGCAATCTTCTTGCCTGCCAACCACAGTCTCCCTTCCACTAAAGAGTAACATGCAGGGAGGAAAGACTGATGCCTACCTGTGTCTCATCTCAGCATGAAGCCCAGACACAGCAACTCTTTGAATCATGGCACAAAATCAGTTTTTCTGCACCTCATAATTCATATTTTGTCACCTGAAATCAGGGAATGTTATAGAAAGCTGAAACAACTTAATTTTATGGTTAATCATTGCTCATCAAACTGGACATCATGCATTTTCTGCTCCTCCAGAAAGCTTTTTTCACTGTCCCATTTGAAAAAGACTTTTCTTGGTTAAATACCTACAAGTCTTCCCTGCTCTGCTGTTCCTTTCTAGAAAGAAAGTGCAATGCATAAATCACGGATGAGGGGTGCTATATGAAAATTAAGTGTAAGGTAACAAGTGAGCCCAAGTCCCAGATAGTCCCTCAGGCAGTTGCACTGGTATTTATGTTTGATGATTATCATTACTGATGAACTTGAGAAATATTGACTCTTAGACTCAGGATGATAATTAGCATAATAATGCTAGGAGTTTTCTTTGAATATTTCAAACTGTTAAAAAAGATTTAATATGTCAAGGTTACCAAATTACTGTAGCCTCATGCAAGGTAGAATTACAATCATGTTGCAACATGAATTTTTCGGCATCTTAACTGAATAAGAAAAAGGCTGAGGTAAAACTACTTAAGGGGACTCTACATTTTTATTTCTGTCTCTATTTCTAAGATGAGATATTGGTATGTCTTAGCATTCTGAGTCAGAAAATTCCTTTGGTGAGAGTATAACTTTAATAAAACAAGTAGTTCTTTTGTCCAGGTAACTACTTATGCATTCACAACGTTTAAGATTTAGGTGTAGGTTATGTCTTATTCTCTCTTTATTTATTTCTCCTATTTTTAATTACATATTTTACTATAAAAAATGAGCTTATGTCTCATCTTCAGTAATGGCTTTTGGAAGATGCAAAAAATAGCAATATATGTGGTCAGCTTTGACTTTAAGAATGTCAATGTGAGGTACATTTTTGGGACAGTAAGGAAATGAGAATCTTTTCCCCACACCTATGCTCTGTTGGATGTGATGTCCATTTTCTTTTTGAACTTTCTCATATTTTAGTGTTTTAGATCAAAAGAAAAAAACCTGAAATAATAATTACCTGTAAATTCCATGTAAAGATGTAACAACTATGGGATAAATGTAGAGAATTACTTTAGAGATCTCTTGCAAACTTAGACAACATTTTTGAGTTTCAAAAAAAGTGATTCAAGTCTTGATTTTTTGGAATCTAAGAAACACGGGTGATGACAAGACAGACATTCAGTAAGAAGATGAGTAATAGTCTCAAGAAGCTATGTGTACTAAACAGGAATACCTGTTACTTGGGAAGAGCTTAGGCTGTGGCTGACTGGCTGAACATTTTCCATTGCTGAGTGCTTATATAAGTGGCAATTAAGCTATTAAACACAGTGTGACACAATCCAATGGTCATTGTTTTCTATGTCCTTTTTTTAAAAAAAAAAATTTACACTTACTATGTTTGGTTGATGATTCTCATATGTAGAAAGGATTTTTACTCATACCCAGCCACGTTATTTCATTGGTTCCAATTTCATTCATAATCAAGATTGAAAGGGGTGATGCAACCGTGCCTAGAAAAAGACATAAAGTCTCAAGAATCTTGAATTCTAAACTAATGCAGTAAACCAAAAAGCTAAGCTCTTTTTGGTTTTCTGAACACAGAAAGAATTGTTTGATATATTGTAAGAAAGCAGTATAAAAAGAACAAATTTTCACATGCAGTCTTCATTTCTACACCACCTAAATGCTTGTCCTAGGCCTATTCTGGAGCCTTATAATTTCTGTTAATATTAGTTAGTTGGATTTGTTGAAAATGGAAGGATGTTATAGAAATCCCAGAAGGTTTTCCTTTTTTTTTCTTTTTTTTTTTTTTTTTTTTGGGGGGGGGAGTTGCTCTGTTTTACTTTTTGATGTGCTCTGCTGTTGAACGGCAAATTTAAATCCATTTAGAAAATTGGAAATGTAATGCAGTGAAGTTACAAATACATTAAACAGACCATCAAAACCTGTAAAATGTTTTGAGGATCATCATTTTAATGTGCTGATAGCAAAAGCTGTTTCTCTATCACATACAGATTTTGCTCAAGAAATTGCCTAGTGCCTCCAGAGCCAGCTGCAGGTCAAGTCCCAGCGTATTTGTTCATGCTTGTGTATAGGGTTTTCTCTCATATAGTTCAGCACAATACATTCCTCACTTAAAGCAGTGGGAGGATTTGGCTTGAGCAATCAATATCTTTGGGTGAACAGTATAACCTGACCTCTGTAATTTCAAACTGGATTTTTACAATAATGTAAGGCCACACTTTTCATGGTTCTTCATCCCAAGAGCATGGCTGCCACTAAATTATTCATTCTGCTCCACTTGAAGGCTTTCCTTTCTGTCTTATGTCTAAAATCCTTTCTCAGGAGTAACACTCCTCACCATTATCCACCATCATGGTTTGGCTATTTCAAGACAACAGCCTATTGCTGCTTCCAATAGGAGGGCCGCAGCTTCAAGTTCCAGAGGTGGAAATCTACCTTATAATAACACGTTTCCAAGATCAGCATTTGCTAGTGATCAGTCTGCAACTATCTAGCTTTAGTAATACACTTCTTTCCTGAAACTCACTCCTTCATAGTTGCCTGAAACACAGCAGCAACCACTGCTGACTTCGGTCAGATGGCTTTCCTCTGCATGCAAAGCACTGATAAAGGCATACTTGAAAAGATTTTTCACTGCACAACTCACACTTCTATAGCAATCTCTCAATTAAATGTGTCTCTACTTAATTTTTCTCCTTTTCTTTCTGTGTCTATATCTCCTAATTTTTCCAAGTCATGCAATCTCCTTATGATAACATACATCTGCATGTGCAGACTCAGTAGCAGTTGTGTAACTGTTAGTGGTTATTTCTTACCATCTTACTGTATGAGTGAGATGGTTTGACACTGTGATTGCTATTTAGAGAAATGACTTAATTGGTGGCAGTTTTACTGCAAAAGCTCTGTTTCACTTCATTCTGAATTTTTCCTTTTATATCTAAAAGCACTGCCTCAGTCAATGGCCCAAATACTGCATGATGCGCATTGTGTAATCCTGCAAACAACATGCTGAACAAAACCTAGTAAACAAATGAATTCAGTGCCCTAGTGCAAGGTCTGGGAATACAAACAGCTGAGTTATGTGGCAGCTGTATTGCTTAAAAAGCTCCATAACTAAAAAAATCCTTTTAACCTACCAACAGAAAGTAAAACACTTGTGTTTTTTCCAGCTGATCAGTAACTATGTAAGTGCATTCTCATGCTGTAATTTGTAATGACACAGCTGCAATGGACAAGCCACTATAAAGCTTTTTGTTCAGGATATTGACAAAGAACCAGTGCTGAAGTTTCGTTACTGCTTTGCTCATTTCCTACCCAAGCATTACCAGTATATCTTACTGACAGTGGCAACCCTGGTGCTGTAACTTCTCAAGTCAGAAAATCTTTTCTGAACTCTCTCCAGTAAGTGAGGTTTGGTTCTGGTTCATTTACTTTGTCCTGCTGTTTCAGTCAGAAAACTTTCCTTTGGTCACTTAGCTACCTTGCAGAATACTTCCATGAACATTTCACATCATCTCACAACTGGCGTGAAGTAAGCCTAAATTCAGAGCCCTGAACTATTCAACTGTTCTGTTTCAGCTTCACAATTTTGGCAACAGAGACAAAGAACAACCACAACTCTGCCTAAAATAAATGGAAGTTTAATCTTTCTGAAAAGCAAAGTTTTACAGTGGCTATAATTTGAATTGTAATTTCTGACCTTTCTTCTTTTTAAACTTTATTGTCATTGTGTCATACTTGGTATGATCTTGACAAATGGTCATACTTGCTAGATCTACATATAGAAATGCTTATTCTCTGTAACAATGTCTAGGCTTTAAGCTAAATTTTCTGGTAGGAGCAGTGGATACAGTCTAGCTGAGAAATCTAGCTGATTTTACTGGGGGTACAGGACAAACTACTCTAGACAGCTAACGTGAATGGATTTGTATTTCAAAAAGATGCACTCCTACTTACAAAACATGTTTTCTGTTTCCCCACTCCATGCTAATGTAAATATCATTAGAATAAATGTGCAAAATGGAAACAATACTTCAGTCAAAAGAGGTGAAGATTCTTCCAGATGGGGAAATGGGAAGGGAGAGCTCCCTGGCCCACACAGCCTGACCCATTGCCACACATCCACACTGCACTGCGACATTTATTTATAAGCACACTCATAATCTCTTGAGAAAAGAATTTTCTCCTCTTTCCCTGAAAGCTAGTAAATCCCTTCTAACTCTAACTTAAATTCAGCTGAGAAAAAGTGACTTGGTTTTGAACAGGAAACTTACTCATGTTCATAGTTCAGAACTGTGCAAATATATATCCTTTGCTATGTTTTGTTGTAGTAAAGACTACTGAAAAATGGCTTCACTCACTTTTTCTGTGTTCTTTGGTCCCAAATAAACATAAAACTTTTCATATTTTGGTCACCAATAGTATGGTTAAACTTTTGCAGCAAAAATACTCATAAGAACTACTATTTCTACATTCAAATCTATTACATCTTTAACATGAACTATTCTACCATTGAGAAAATGTAGTTATTACATGTATATCTTCATTTCGTTTCTCCCTTTTTTAGTTGCACAATCGGCTACAATGAAACTCTGATGTGTTAACTGCAAAACATAAAAGAAAGTTCAGTGGTTTCTAAATGTGATTATTATTAAAAGATTGTCTTGGAAGGACTTCTTTCTACCCCACATATATTTAAAGTCAAGTCTCAGCTGATGAAAATAAGTCTCTGTACTAGTGTTGGTTTTCCACAGTCTGAATTGTAAGCAGCCTAGTGCTATACTACACATATGTACTGTTCTACCGTATTTGCCTCAATGAAAGTCTTTGCTGTTCCTGATTTTTTTTTTTCCCTGTGGCCCAGTGTAATGTGGTACTTCATCATATATGCACATATAAATGTACAGCTCTGCTTCACTAGGGAATCATATGGTGGAAAAAAAAAATATCCCATCATTCCTAACTTTGCAGTTTTTTGTGCATGAACAAGGTACCAGTAATCAAAATTATTTTCTTTTTTTACTTGTTCTCTTGTGCATTCTGTTACTTACGGCAAAGGGTTTTGAAGACTTTTCTATAAAGGCCCACAGTCTATGTACACCCCTATAATTCCTACATAGACACAGGTGGTTCTTGATCATTTGTACTTGTCCCTAGAACCTTTTTTTGAGCAAATATGGTTAAGCACAGGCGGAAGCACAGAAGCAAAAATCTGTATCTAAAGTAACAACATGCAGCCCCTGGTTAGGCCACAGGAGGCTATTGTTTAAAATAAATATATAAATAAATAATCAACACCTTGACTCAACAAATTCCCAGATCCCTCTTCCTATTTTTGCTAGGAACTGCTGATGCATAAGAGTGTGTGTATGTCATCAGGGGATGACTCTCTTGGTTTTGACTGGCTGCGCATTGCTGCAGGCTGGTATATTCAGGCAAGCCCCCAGGATGCTGAGGGGGAGCACAAGGAAAGACATACATCCACCTCTCCCGGGGGAGAAGGGAACTGTTCCTGCTTCCCTCTCTGCCACTCTCATTCAGACAGCCCCAAACCTGACAGTGGCCACTGACAGTGACATGCCTCAAATTCATGCTGGGAATGACAAGGGTTGGGCTTACCTTTCTTCCTTGACTAACAAAACTGATTTAATAAACACAGTTATTAATTGGATAAAAACAAGAGACCAATGGAATCTGATCTCTTCCCAGTGCTTCCCTCTGAGGACTGCTGGCTTTCCCCTAGTAGCACTGCTCCTCTGGAGGTTCTCCCTTTGCTCCTCATTTTCCCTCCTGGAAACCATGACTGTTCAATGCTCTTCCTGCTCCCCATGCCCTCAATATGTCACATTTTCTCCAGTGTCCTATTACAGTTTCATTTTATTTTTCTCCTTCCCCTTCGATCACAGGTACTTCCTTCAAAATCCTTTTCCCTTTATACCCAATTTCTTCATTTTTGGGATAAAGCTTTGCACTGGGACTTATTCATCCCATGGGAGGCAGTGATTTTTACACCGATAAGGATGAAGTGCAGCTGCATTTTCTTTTTTCAATTTTTTTTTGACAGAAGGTATGGCTATGTTGTCCTTTGCAGGCAGGTGCACACTCACAGCTCTCATGCACTGGTGTATTTGAAATCACATGGTGCTGTTTCAGTTAAAGTAACTCGCAGGCTTAGTCTGGATTCATTGTCAAATTAGGAGTAGTTTTAAAGTTGAGAAGATTTCATATTAGCAAATCCTGACTGAACAGAAAAAGCATTGAGTAATGTAGGAGCCCAAGAGGATGCTTGTGAGCCTGCATGGCTCTTTCAGGGCTTGAAAGTTGTCTAGCAAGCAAGGCTGGAGATCTAATTGGCTTAAGTTCAATGTTAATGTTCAACTTGTTCATGTTCTCAGAACCTACCATCCGGAGAAGGTGGCATGAAGCAGGACCCTCTGTGAGACAATTGTATTTCCTGAAGCTCCTCAAGGTATTTTTTTCGCTTTCATTTAAGATTTGATGAGCCACAAATAGGAGAATCCTGAATGAAAGAAACTCCATGTTGTGATACTTTGTTCAATAAAGGAGAATGCAGCCTCAGACTTGCAGAAATAGGAAATAGTTTGGCAGAGAGAGAATGTTATTTGCACATATGTTAAGGTGAGAGCTAAAGTTTACCCTAACTTCTGCATAAGTAAATGAGTTATCCTATTGTAGCCATAAGTCTGTTGTCCTTTAGATCATAGATAAGTTGTCAGGGGATGTGCTGAATAACATGCACAATAATTCTGGTTTCTGTGGGCCCAATAGCAATTGCTGAGTGTTGCACATTGCATTCCCTTTCCACCTCCTCTTTCCCTTCATCTCTAGAGCTCTTCCTCTGCCTCTGCTGTCTGTTGTCTTTTTTGACCAATGTTCCTCAAGGAAGGGAACAACAATGAGGTTTCTTGATGCTGAGGTCTTTCACCCTCCATGACTAACGCAACACAGGATTTACTAGCTCAAGAAACAGCAATCTGGAGACTTACTTCCCACCACACCCATCCCACCCCCAGGAAGGCTTTTCAAGGTTGATTGTTATATTGAGATCAAGAAGGTTCCTTGAGGGATGAATAAACATAAGAGATGAGACCAGTGTTCACAAATACACGTCTCTGTGATCATTTTCTCACTTAAAGCACTCCTCATTGTTTGGTTTCCTTTCCGTAGGACATGCTGACCTTTTGCCTTTCTACCCACTTGGCTTTGACAAAGACAAAACTACAGTCTCAAAATGGCTGTTTTGAAAATAAGATTTGCTGCATAAATTTCTCTTCTGTCTGGTAAGTAGACTTATAATTTCATTGTGTATTGCACAATTTGCCTTTCAAGAGAACAGAACCACTCCTAGAAACACCTGTGGTAACTGTTTGTCCTCTGATACACGTTAAAATCTAGCATTCTGCAAACTTTTTTTTGGTGTGTAAAATATCTACTTGAACTCTGCACTATGTTTTTTGATCCTGGGAGAGATCCTACTGGCTTATGGTGGAAACTAAAGCAAACAAATATTGCAGAATTGGATAGGATGCTTCACAAGGTGCAATTCTGGGAGCAGTTTTGGCAGTCCTTATGGCAATCACTGAAACACGCTGGCTCAGTTTATAACATGTTAGCCAATCTAAGTAGGTTTAACACTTATAATTTTGGGAATTTTTTTTAGAATTTATATGAATGCTAGCTTCTGTCTGTGGCTAACTGATAAAGCAAATGGCTTCATGTTATGAATAAAAAGATTACTAAAGCCTCCAAGCTGTGGAAACTAAGAGTGTTCATCTGTCAGCTCTTTAAGTATTTGTCAGATAGTCATGATCTAGAGACAGTAATATTGGTCTTAATAAATATTAAGACCATAGTTATTACCACAATTTTCTTTTAGCTCATTTTGAACTTTGTTAACATCCTTGTGGAAAACAACTTCAGATCTAGACAGGAAATGCTTTCAGAGGCAGATACTGCTTTCAATCCAGATTCAATTGTGCATTTATTTCATGCACAAAATAATCTTCATTTTGACCCTTACAGTTCTATTTTCCTGAGTATCACAAGATGTATATTCTTAAAACCAATAATGCCTTTGAGATGATTTCCTGATGACTACAGTTTAGAATAGCATTTGACTGACCCAGCTGAACTGTCTACTGGTACAGCTTCACTGAAACATATCATAGTTGTATACATTTAAAGCAAATTAAGACTTCTTGCAGAAAATACTAATTCACTATAATTCTAAGGAGATAGTGCATGAACATTTTGTGAGGACTGACAGCTCGTTTTGAAGGATTATGATCAGAATATAATTGTAGGGATTCTGTGCACTGGATACTGCAGTCAATTGCTCACTTCTAGTTTCAATTAACAGTTTTCTAGGGACAGTTGGATAGCTGCACTGAAATAAGGAGAGAAATACCATTCATTTACACAGGCTTGTCTTCTCACTTGGAGCAAAAAACGTGTTAATCAAATCCACTGGACATAATAAATCGGGAAACTTATGAACATTAATAAGAATGAAGAAATAATAAACAGTTAACCTAATGGAATAAGGTATCTAAATGGAAGGTTAAATGAGATTCTAGGCTGGAAAATACAAATAAATGTATCTTGGGAAAAAATATTGCCAATACTATACTACAGCTATAGAAAGAAAAACTTAGGAAGTGGTAATTGCGTGCAATTTGGAGGAAATACTCAGACCAGAATTTGGCCCTCAGTGCTCATTGACTTTCAATGCAATTGGAATGCTAGCTCCACTCTATACATTCAAAATTCAATCCATCAACTGGCAGTGATATATGGTGGTGCTTTAAGGTTTATTTTCTTTGTTTGCTTTAAAACGTCTGGCAGAATATGGAGCTGAAAAGCATAAGGTCTTCTTTTAGGAGCAGGAGAAAATGAGTCCCGGTACCTCCTGAGAGAGACTGTGCATCTTGAATGCTGCTTGTGCTTCTGTAGAAATCCCCTTATTACAAAGAAACAAACTTACTAATTAATTAAGGATACCTATATTAGGCGAAGGAAGCAACCCACTTTCCAAATATGTCCCATGTTTTCTGTAATGTCAGAACAATGACATAATATGGGCAAGCTGCACTATGCATTTTTAATGTTATGTCTTATTGTCTATAGAATAGACATTATAAATTATATATGTCTATATTAAATTGTGTATAAAATAATGGTCCAATGGAAACTGCAAGAAGCTATGGCTGAGGACAGCAGAACCTCAAATGTACACGTTGCTAGTTGTATGGCAAACGATAGGTGTCAGTAAAGGGGAAGACTGGACAGGCTATTATCTTTCCAATGTCACTTTTGAAAGCAACACTCAGATGAACAGACTTAGTTCTTTAACTTGCAAAAAACTTTGCAAAGCAGAGAGACTGTTTTGGTTGCTAAGATTCCTGTTTTCTGGAATTTCCAAATTAATGTGCCACTGAATTAACGGAGAGAGTACTTAATACTGTGTGTCTTAAGATGTGTTATATCTGAAAAAAAATCTGCTTCTGACAAACTTCCGGTTTAGTCACCACATGTGCTTTCAAAAAATCATGTGCTTTCAAAAACTTAACAGATAATTCCCCCCCCCCCCCCCCATTATTTCATGGACTTGGTATAGAACTGCAGACACTACATTTTACCTCTCTATGCCTCTGTTTTCTCATCTCTAAGATAAAGATGACATTATGTATCAAATGCTTAATTTCTTCCCCTTCTCTGTTTTCAAATATTGTCTCTCACATTCAAATATTTCCGTTAGCTATTTCAAAACAACCCCCCCCAACAACCTACTTTATTAAAGAAGCACAAGAAGAGCATAGAGAAGGATAAACCAGTGGTTCTGTGTAATGTGCTGGGGATAGTAACACTTATTTTTTCAATATAATGTAGATAGTCTTTCTGTAGTTCCAGGAGAAGATTTTCTTTTCTGTAACATTTTTTCCTTTCTGACTCTTTCAATACATACATATTTCTAATATTACTTTCTGCATGCTGTTATTTAAGCTTTCCTTACATGGTTTATAATTGCTACTATGAATCCTTTATGCATTTTCAAGCTTTTGTTTCAGTAGCTTTCTAATTTCTCACACCTAAATTATGTCTGCCTCCCCTGCAAGCCAGCCCCACTGCTGTCTGTCTCTCTGCATACTCCTGGCTTTTGATCATTATAACTGCTCCGGTGTTCTGTGAAATAGCCTGCAAATGTTTGCCCTCAGTAATCTGTTCCACTTCCCACCAGGCAGCAATGGCATTTTTTTGTCCTCCTCCTTGAGGCCAGTCTGCACAGCTTGTTCAGAGACCCTTCAGCATGGGGTCAGTTTGCTGGCAGTGAGAGGGGGAACAAAGCATGCTTTCTATGTTTCATAAGCTGCAAATGGTCATTGGTAAAAATCAGTCATTTGGTGGCTTTCAGTGATAATAATAAACCTATAGACTGAGGCAAAAGCAAGTGGTTTTGCTTGTAAATACTTAGATTCTCAGTGTGAGCCAACACCTGAAGAAGCTGAAGGTCTTACCAGTCTCCATCAAGTTAGACAGAAATGTTAAATTCTTTGCAGGGACCTTGTCATCTCTTTTTCTGTCCTACCTAACCCACTCTGGGCTTTCTGTTGGAAGCTCTCTGTCCTTCTCTTTGCTTTACCCTGTAACAAATGCCCAGTGCAAGTCTGCGGGAGGAACTGTCAGAACCTTGATCACCATAGATGGGAGGGGGTTGATTTTAGAGAAAGTGGAATTGAATGATCAGCTTTTCTGATTTCACATACACTGATGTCAGCCCAAAAGTGATTTGGGAAGGCAGATGCTGGTTTGTTCCATATTCAGGTGTCAGATTTGAAGTTCTTCTACCTACTTGAAAAGGACAAAAAGCCTCTATAGAAAAGAGATTACCTTGAAGATTGGTCAGGTCCAGGGGCAAGACAAAATGTTTTTAAAGTGTGCTGGTACACAGTCTCTGAGACTGATGAACCCAGTGGGCAGTCCCAGGCACCCAGAAATGTGTGGGAGGAGTGGGAGGGTGATTTCAGTGTGAGACGACATGGGTTGTCATGGAGCTGTGAAAGTCCTGCTATGCAACCAGCATCAAAAATGGCTTAAAAAGAAACAGTCCATGAAGTAGTACTAGAGTTCCTTTGTATTATTTTACCCTACAGCAACTATACCCTTGTAGAAAACTAGAGTTTTCCACCTACCAAACATTCAAAGCCTCAAGAGGCCTCATCCGAGTACCAAGACCTCTTGATTCAGATATGCTTCTATATGTCTTATGACAGATGGCATTCAGCTTCTTCATTTCTCAGCTTTCAGCTGGAATTTTCTTGGATTTGGATCAGATTCACCAGCCAAATAAGAGCTGTTGTTGTTACAAACCCCTGAACCTTGGTGTCATCCAGGAGAGGACTGAGCTAAGTATTTGAAAATTAAAGGGAAAAATCAAAGGGTTGAAACCAATAATCTCTTAGCTATTATAATTATCAATTGTCCAACAGCTGTGAGATGTGCAGTCTGAGAGGCTATGGGGCAACATGAGCTTTCACTGATTTTGCTGGCAGCCCCAGAGGTTTAACGTTTAGAGGTTTAGAGTATGACCTGAACTCAGTAACTCTGCAGAGAAATCTGTCCTAGTCCGAGCTGTTTTCTCCTTCCCAGACCTTGCCTTGAAGTTTTCCTTTTGTCTTCAGTTCATGACAGATTCTTTTGGTACAAAGCTTTTTGTGTTACTACCTCTGAAGGATGCTGTTAAAGAACAAAACCTTTTGTAATCTATTCTTTATTCCTTTCCTCACATACTATGCTGCATTTTAAGCAATGTTTTAAAAAAACAGTATTCAAATCCTGTAAAAAAAATCTGACTTAGAATGTTTGTAGTGTAATGCTGGGTGGTGCATTGAGGTATATTTGGTAGAGTATGCATATCTTTTTTCTTTTGCCTAAAAGATTGCTTTGTATGAGCAGTCAAATCAGAACCCCTCAATAAAGTATTCTTTAAGCTATATTACAATTTTCTCACTAATGTTTTGCCTCTGTATGCTTTTTTCTTAGTCTGTCTTGACTGTAAATGGTGTCTTAAATTCATCCAACTGCTGTACGTTCAGCAGTACTGTTGCTCCTCCCTAAAATTTCTGGACAGTGCTGGGAGCTGTACAGGCACAGGCAATGTCTACACTGCAGTCCAGGCACCTATTTTTCTTCAATAGTCTGCAGTATGTCCTTTGGTTTTTAGTTGCGTAAAGCAATTCTCTTTTGTTGGAAATGGAAAGATATCAGAGATCACAAACTCTGGACATGTGAGTGAGTTTTCATTTTAAAGTGCAGAAAACGAGTGTTGACTGATTCAAGGAATAAACAGGAATGCTTCAGTCCCTGTGTCTGAGTGTCAGCCAGTCTTCAGCTACCTGACACATACCTTGTCAGTTATGCTCCTGTTGTAAATCTGCTTATCTGCGTAGTGTTTCGACAAGAAACAAGGCCTGACCTTCTCCTTATGAGCTTGATCTGGTACAGGTGTCTGTTAAGGTACCAGTGTAGATATATATAGTCATTGCTGATGACTGATTGTTTCCCACAATCCTGTACAATTTTGTCACACTGTGGTGTGTGGGCAGGCAATACCAAATTAAAATGGTCACACGTCTTTATCTCTTCTCTGCAGCTGTCTTGTCAATTCCATAAGACCAGTTCATGCTCCCAGTTGTGTACATCCAGGAAAGTGAATTGCTAGGCTACTACCACAATATGCCTAGATACAATGAGTTTAATGAGTTAATGTGTGACCTAGTTGCCTATGTATCTGATAAGCATTTATTTCAACATGAGATCCTTTTTTATTGGTCGTGGGGTTTTTTTGTTTCTTTGTTTGGTTTTGGTTTTGGGTTGTTTTTTTTAGATACTTTATTTTCTGTCCTTCTGCACTGATATTACAGATGGCAGGACACCTTTCCCTTCAGACTCTTCTGTACTTCTGTACCAGACTGTACCATCTCCTTCTAGTGTTACTAAAAGCAAATGGATACTGTTAAGAAAACACCTATGTAAACCAGTGTATGTGCGATTTAGTTCTAGATGCTTTGTACGCTGAATTAATAAATGTCTGCTGGGGCTCTAAGAGCTTTGGCGTAACAGAATCATCCAAAATTACATATTTCAGAGGCAAACAAGCTAATTATGTGCCTGTGAGAATCTAGCTTTTAAGGGGGAATGTTGTGTCACCCACAGACTTCATCCATCCACTTTCCCCAATTCAAAACTTCAAACTAATTATCTCAATGATTGAAGATCTCTCCATGCAGAGGAGTCCATGGGGTCAGTAGAAACATTTGTGAGAAAAATCCTGCAAGAAGAGGATGTTTTACAAGATTAAGAAATTAATTTAGTTCTCCTTGCCTCCTTTCCTTCCTCACACTTTGTGGAAGGCAGTCCAGGTTTCCCACTGAGAAAGAATACTTTCTCTGGAAATTTCTGGGTTTAGTTTGATATTTATTCACTCTGTGCTCAACTTTTCTACAGCATATAATTCTGTTGCTATAAACAGAATTAGTCACACTACTCATGTTAAAAATATGCTCAAATATTTGTAGGCAGCAGCTCTGAGACAATACACAAGAATTTGTCTTATCTAGCTCTTCCTGTTCCAATAAAATTATTTTTTATTTATCAAAGGACTCAACAGTTCTGGAATATCTGAAAGGATGTGCAAATATGCTTCTGAATATTTTTGGCTAGAAAAAGAAAAATGACTAACCATCTTGGAAATCATAAAAATATATTAGGACTGTTCTTATTTTAAAATCAGGAAAATGAAGCATGAAATTTGTCAGGATAAATTGTACTGCTACAATCAGGTTCCTTATTGAACCAAGAGCCTGGTGGTTAATGCATTCCCCAAGGATATGGAACAAATATGTTCACTTCCTCAGCCTGGCATCCCTGGAGCCCAGAGTCTTCTCTCACCCTCAGGTTTCACCTTCTAAAAACTGCCTTCTGCACATTCAGACCTTCATAAGTTTCTTCTCTCCTTTTGGTGCTCTGCTGTTTTGTGCTGAAAATAAGAACAGTCCACTATCCAGAGACCTTCTGGGAGATGGTGACACCTACCTCTGCCCAGGTTTCAACAAACACTCCATTCAAAAATGGCTCCAGCTTCTCTCTGAGGAGTGCATCAAATTCTCCTCCTCCAGTTTTACTGGAAGTGTATAAAACCAACCACATTTAAAGGATTTTTAACCAACTGAGCTCACCTAGATCAAAATGTGTTCACATTTCAAGTTCTGGCAAGTAAAAATGAATCTTTAAATACAAGTTCATCTGCTTTAAATTTATTTTCCATTATTTTAAAAAATCTAGAGTGGCCACCCAAGACAGCCATGAAATAAAACAATAATTTGCAATCTATGTGAAAATCTTGCATTTGTAAATTGTGAAGTATTAGCATTTCTTTTGTTTTAAAGCTTTAGTGTTTGGTATTTTTTTATTGGGTGTCATCTCATGTGTCATGTCTGTCATGTCCCGTTCCCCCCATCCCCCCCTTAAAAAGCACTTGCTTTTTTTTTTTTTTTTTGGTCCCCAATTGTATAACCTGTCTTTCATACTGGTAAATGTTTATTTGTTGGCATGGAAAGTCCTTTTCACTGCCAAGATGTTCCCATGATGATAGAAATGACACATAATTTCCAGAACTTCTGAATAATCAACCAAACATGTTCTCATTTATAAATAACAGTAGGAGAGTTGGGATTGCCTTAAGAAATGTTATAGCTTGTGTGAAAGAATCACTGAGGCTTTTCAGGAAGATAACCCATGCTGCTAAGAAAATTCAAGTGTCTTCATCTAGGCAAACCCAAACAAATTAGTTTTCACTTCTGAAGCAAATTCTTAAAGAGTGCTCTCAAAACACAGAAAGCACAGTTAATATAAAAGTAGACCCCTCTGGGAGTTTTGCTTCTGATTGTGACATACAACTGGTTAAGCAGTCACCTGGGTGTTCTTCTATACAAGCCTCTCTACCTCTGTTTTCTTAGCGTGGAAGTCCTATCGTTGGTTATGGACTGACTTCAACTTGCTTACTAATGCTATAGGTTAGTGTTAGTGACTTGCGTAGTAAGTGTGCAGATGCTTTTGAGGGGCTTCTTTTACTTAATCTAGCCATAGCCTACCGATGTCAGGCTGTGGTTCATTGTTAAAACACAATTATTTTAATGACTGCTATGGTGTTCCAGGTTTCAGACACTTATTTCTCTTGCTTTTCAGTGAAATTAATTTTAGAGTAATTTAGCTACACACGAACAGGCAAATAATATATGACCTTAAAACTGAATTTTACTGCACTAGTACTGGCTCGTTTTCTTGTTGACTTCAGTAGGGATGTGTGGGTGAACAAATATCAGAGATTTATTAAACAATCATTTAATTTATTTTTTTATTTTTATATGAAATCATGATTAACTCTACACAGAGAGAGAAAGAACAACAACTGCTGTGCTCATCACACACACCTAAGTTAGAGGTCTTGTGCAACGTTTTGGTTTACAGGATTCTCAGGAAGTGTTCCAAATCTAAAAAATAAATCACTGAACAGATTCTTATTGACTTCAACAGGAGCTGGACTGGACCCTTCACCTCTCAATAAGAGAGGACGTTCAGAGAAAGGAATATTTCTTGAAGTACTTGAATAAAGATCAAGGTCTCAAGAAGTTTAAGCCATCAAAGCCTAGAGCTACAGTTCTTGAAACAGGATGCTAAGATCAATGATCACAATACGTTACTGAGGGGGAAAGAGCCATTTTAATGGATGGTGGATGTGTCTCACAACACACTTTGCATAGGTCAAACATTGTTTGTGATAAAATGACTGATAATTTTAGTCAGAAAGACCGAAGCCTACCTCAAAACTCTACAAGTAGCCACCCAGAAATGGGCTGTCAAACATTTGTGGACATGGAATGTTATCTGACACTTGATTTTATGTCAGTACTGTGAAAATAAATAAACAAACAAACAAACAAACTTCCTTTGATTTTTTCAATTTTGTAATTGAAATAGACCAGTAACTTCAGCCTTTCACCTGCTACAGATTATAGTGCATACACAGGTGTTTAGCTACTTCTTTTTCATTGTTTCCATTCTGTCCTGCAGTTTAGAGAAATCATTTTGTGTGAATCATAGATGATTGCAGTCAATGCAAAGATCCCCATAGACTCATCTAACTTTGGACCAAGTCCCTGGTTTTATAGGTAAGCATTTATACTTAAGGAGCCATGGCCGCTCTCTGAACAGACCTAAGTAGCTTAATAAATATACAAAGCTCTGATGTGTTCTGCCATCAGAAAAAGGGCCAATCAGGAGAAAAAGACTGAATGTAAGTTAATGTCAGTCTCAGCTGGAATAACTTGTATTCTTCAGCATCTGAAATTCTGTATTGGTTCAAGATTTCTTTGGTTAAATGCTGATGGGCTATTCATAGCTCTCAGCTCAATCAGAAGTCCAAATGAAAAAGCAACGCTGTGTGAGTTTGTAATGCTCTACGGAAGACTTTATGTCTACTACACCAGTGTGAATTAGCATCTTCATAATTTGTTTTACACTTTGATAAATGTGACACCTATTCTGCTGGTCCAGATGGCAGAACTGCACTGCTTGTGTGTTCTCAGTGTGTTCGCATTTACAGGCACTGGGTCTGTTGGTTTTCTGTTCCTTGTTTGCATCAGCTTGGTCGTTTTAGAAACCTTGTAAGAATGTAAGAGGTCCAAGATGCAAACTTAAATAGCGCATGAACTTTTGAGATTGTTTACTTGATAATGTTTAACAGAACTGTAATTTTCATCTACTGTTTATTATTCATGAGGATTAGCTATTTAACAGCTAAGTAAAAAAGCATGATGCAGCGCTTATAGTTCTGAGACTTGAAATTCACATGTGAAGTGACAATTAGCCATAGTTTCCATATTTATTAACTTGTCACCTGAAAATAGTCTGGCTTCTTCACCAAATATAATTGTAAAGGCTCAGTAGACTTGCTATGTTTCAGACTCATAATGTGAAGATATTACTCCTAACACGACACATCCAAGGTGATCCGTGTTGCTATATATGCCCATGCTGTCAAAAAAATCCAGATTCAAGGCACCTTGCTCAGAGGTGAGACTTTTTGGACAATGTTTATAAACAGATTGGTTGCTCATGAAAGAGAGAGATCTGGGATCTTCTTCTGTGTTCTTTCTTATGTTCTGAAATACATTTATTCCAGCAGACAATGTGATGAAACAAATTCAGACCTGTGAAGAGATAGTCAAAAGGAGAAAGAATATTAACTAGTCGATAAGAACCTGCAACTAGCCTAGATGCCTCTGAGGAAAGAACATCTTCTAAAGAGTATATGTTTGGACCTTACTCATCAATACAGGAGCCAATAGCAGGCTGTTACAATGGATTCAACAAGTTTTAAGAAGTGAGAATCTAGACTGGAAAACAGGCATCAATGTTTTTGGAACTGCTGTATTGGATATAACCTGAGATCAATCATTTGAAAGATAAGTCTGTAGGACAGTGCTGCGAACAGATTACTATATTTCGGTCAGTCAATTGTTTGGCCTCAGTAGTTTATTGTGGCAGTAAATTTGATATTCTAATGACAGATTGTTTGGAAAGAATTTGTTATTGGCTCTGAATGTGCTGCATTTCAACTGAAATGAAAACCTGTGGTTTCTTTTCTTGAGACACAAATAGCACTGAAATGCTTTATTGATATTATTTAGAATTTTTCTGTGTATACGTATTTATAGTCTTTAGTTTGATCACCTGTGGTACAGAGGCAAAACCTCCATTTATTCTTAAAATATGAGCATGAGCTCTAATTTTTTCCAAGTTACACTTTGATGGTTTTTAGCGTTAATACTCCTAAGACACATAACTAGTTTAAATCATAAGACAAAAAAGGTAGTTGTAGCTTCAGGAGTCTTTTTCTTGTTTCATCTAAATGAGTATTATTCTGCTGGGGTGTTTCAAATGTAATTTTTGCTTATTTATGTAAAAATGCCTGGCTGCTTGCCAGTAGTAATATAACACTCACATTGTTTGTGTAGCATTATAGAAAGGCAGCATATGAATGGTATTGGCTGTTTCAGACTAGTGTGTTTTTAACAATGGCATGTAAACTAAGCAATCTATATATTTAAATTGCTGGACTTTTTCTGAGCTCTGAGATCTACACAGTGCCAGATTTCATTCAGATGAGACTGCTGAAGAGCTGGTTTGGCAATTTTTTTCCTTAGAATTTGCTATTGTGGGCAATTAATTGATATGAAACTAATACAAATCTGAGGAAAATTGGCAATGATTGTTTTGCTACACCATATCTCTTTGCCACTGGTATTTATATATTCTTTTATATTGTCTGGTAGCAAAACAATGACCTTTCAGGACTGGCTTGTAAAATCTATATCTGTCTTGTACATGGGCATTGCTTTATAAATCCCTCAGTTTTCCTTAAGAGGAAAAACTGTCTCAGTAATATATATATTATTAGAATTTTCAAAATCTTTCTTTGTTGACATAACACTTTCTCTACAATTATCATCTGGAACTTTGTGACTTTTAAAGGAGAAACGCATGCTTTATACACAGAGCTCCAGAAATTCATAGCATTTGAGATTTTGAGCTTGTCACTTTCTCAGCAACAGCAGCAGTTAGGAGCATGTCACACTGGATCTGAACTGGGGTTATCTCACTTATAAAAGATTGTGCCACTGCGTAGCAACATCTGTGACTTGCCATGGCTACTTTCTCAGAACTATAAGCGCTGCGTCATGCTTTTTTACTTAGCTGTTAAATAGCTAATCCTCATGAATAATAAACAGTAGATGAAAATTACAGTTCTGTTAATCGTTATCAAGTAAACAATTTTCAAACTCCAATTTTGATGAACTATAAAATGAGATTTTTGAAAATAAATAATTACAGCTCCTAAGTTACTTTTTTGAAATAAATGAAGCTGTTATTTCAAGTCATACTATAAATTTGACCCTTATTTCAGACTCATTAAAAGGTTTGCTCTGCCTCCATCCATTTAGATGGTTAACGGCCTTTGCATTGCAGCCAAGTCTTTAATAGTCGCAGGCTCTGGGTCACATAAAGAGTCGTGTACAGATCAGGTGAAGCATCATATCTTCAACGGAGATTTGTGTTGGCTGGAATAACTGAAACTGTAGCTCAGACTGTGGCCATGTGGATGTGTCGTGGGAAGAAGGAGTAGGGAAGAGAGTGGTGGCTCAGCTTCCCGTGGGGATACCGAGACTCTTGTTCTAAAGGTGATAGGTTAAGTTCATCCCTGGGTAACACCAGGGAAGGTGAAAGCCTTTCTTGGATAAGTACTTAAAGTATCTTGAATAAATGCAGATAACTCAAAATATGTAAGTATATGACACTTTTGGGAGATTTTAGCAGATAAAAAATGATCGTCAGAGTTTGCTTTTAGATAACACTGCTCAGTCTGGCACCAAGTTGCAGTGTAAAATTAAGATGAAGAGTAAATTAGTTGAGTAGACTTTTCAAGATAAAACTCCACTGAAAAGAAGAAAAAAAAATCCTGAAGAAGGTAAATAAACAAGAATTGTTTTTCTTATGTATTAATGGAAACAAAACTGGCCATACAGGTAAATGCTCCTAACATTAAATATTTACTCACAGGTTGGCATCAGGATTGGAAGAAAATAATTAAAGCATGTGGCTATAACCTGCATATTTCCTCAGAGCAGTGAATCCAGACACAGGTGGCCTAAATCCATTAACGTAAAGGAAGTATTTTTCATAGTAGAGTTAGCTGACTAATCAATAATTGTGTAATTACTTAGTTATATAAGGTAATTTATGTACATAAGTTAATACATTGTTTAAATTTCCTTCTCAGGGACAGCTATAAATGGTGTATTTGCAATAACTGTGAAAGCAGCGTAAGGAACTCACAAAAGGGAGATAGGCTTGGAGGTTTATGAGACAATAAAGTTTAATTGTCTGTATTCCATTAAGATTAACAAATACCCATTTAAAAGCTTTGCAGATTTTCTTAGCTATAATTCTATTTACCTTGTAAAGTCTACCTCTGTAGGCATGCTCTAGACTGGTTGTTGAATACCAGCTTGCAAAAGCTCAGCTGTTTCTCTTCTTCTCAAGACACTGAGAGTGCTGTTTGGTTTTTGTCTATCAGTTCTCTCTTCCTTTCACTGCACTATCCTGTTATTGTCCTGCTCCTTTTGTTAGTATTTTCACTCTAATTCAGATGCCTAATACATTCTAATTGTGGTACTCTGTTTCATGCATAAAAATGTCTTTATGTTATTTGGCTTTCAG
Source organism: Falco rusticolus (assembly GCF_015220075.1). Taxonomy (NCBI): domain Eukaryota; kingdom Metazoa; phylum Chordata; class Aves; order Falconiformes; family Falconidae; genus Falco; species Falco rusticolus. Next base: position 16,077,532 of record NC_051210.1, on the reverse strand, counting down.
TGACATTGGTGGGGCTATAGCTTGTAAGAAGGTCAGTTTAGTTTTGTAACATTTATACTTCAGATTTCTTTAAGCTTTAAATTAGAGGAAATAAGTTAATATTTTTTCAGTCCAAACATTGTACAATGATTACTAGGACCTTGCAATGCATTTGATTTTAGTAATAAAGCTAAGAAACTGTATTACAACTTGGAGAGAGAAAGGCAGAATTTGAACAAAATTATTTACAACATGTTGCAGTGGCAGAACTTGTTTCACCAAATCACTGTTTTGCTGACCCCTCACTGAAATATTTCCTGAGAGGTACGTGAACAGCAGAGTTCAATATTTTCTCACTGATGCACTTGACATATAAAGGTAACATCTTACTGTGCTATGGTCTTGCAGAGAAGCTACTGCATTTACTAGAAAAGTGTGTAAGTGGAGAGGAGCAAGTCATCAGTTACAGACAGTTCTTTCATGTGCTTGTTGCAAACATGCCTGTGCAACTAATATTTTCACTCTTGTACATCATATTGACCAAAATTATGCCTGAAAAAAATTTTCCTTTGAATTTTGTCTGAGACATAATTGCATAGACTTCATTTTTCCTTTTTTTTTTTTAGAAAAAAAAAAAAAGAATTATCTGAAACTAATATTGGGGAAGAGTTCAGAAGACTTCTGTAGTGAGAGACCTTTGCAATGATGACAAGGCATATTTTGTTTGCTTAAGGAAATGAATTGAGCATTGCATGGATTAATTTAAACTTAAATAAATCCAGTGGCTCCTTGAATTTCTACTTGGGTAGCTAAGCACTGCACTCATTAGCTAGTGTGTTATTCTGTCTTTTTCTTTCCTCCTTGCAAGCCAATCAGGTAATAAAATTAATTAAGTTAGCATACACAGTGATTCTCATTCAGAAAGCATAACATTACCCCCGTTTTGATGCTTTGTCACATGCAGCTAATGACTGGAAAAGCAAGAATTAAAATACAATACTGGCATCTTGGGCAGGTGAATGCTTGTAACAGTGTGTGGAGCAAAACTGTCCCACATCCTATCAAAGCATGAAAGAACATTTTCTCATACATCTTTGGGCTGGTTTTCATGCCTAAATTTAATGAGCATCTGATTTAAACAACATGCTAGACTTTTTAGTAGCACAGTGTGTTTTTATCTCCTTGATAGGCATTTTTCCATCATCACATGCAAGAATGCTTTCTGCTGCTTACTGTGGACAACAGATGATGATCACTTCTTGACTGCTGCTGAAAGGGTTTCATTTATCGCTCTGAACTTTCCAAATCAGAGTGCAAAGGCACAAATTCCATGACAGCAGATACTACATGTGCCATGGACAAATATTAGGCAGTGTTAACTGCTACAGTGATGATCAGAAGGATTAGAGACTAATTTGAGGATGTTCTTTGGGTAGCCAAAAACCAGAATTGTACTGTTCAGTCATCCCTAGTTGCTTTCTGTTGCACAGAAAGCATCTCCCACAGGCTTCTCTACATGGACATGGCCTGTTACTAGAAAGCTGACTCAAAAGTCTCTATGTGAAGAATTATTATATTTTTACTGAAACGTGTTTGTGTGTGTGTTTGCATTCAGTCAAGCGAAAAATAATTCAGTGATGTTTACTGGTAGATGAAGTGCTGTTAAGTCTGGTATCAATTGCTCAGTATGCAAAAGGAGCACAAAATACATAAAGAGAAATCCCTGAAGTATGATCTTGAAAGTCTTCATGGAGTAAGAAATAATACAAAATAAATAAGTAAGTATAGAAACTAGTTTCTGCCAGGGATCATTTTCTAATTTATCCCCAAATCACATCTGAGTAAAAGAAAAAAAAGCAGCTGAGCATGATCTGTGCTAATGCTAACTCAGAGCAGTCCTATTACTCCTGGATGAACTTCATGATGCTGAAACAATTGAAATAAATAGATATTTTTATTTCCTTTAGCTGTTGCTCTGACTTTCTATGGGTATGCCTCTAAATTTTTTAAATACCTCATATACATGGATTACGTTGCTAAGCTTCTTTTCAGCCTTGAAACTTGGTTTTTTGTTTCTGTCACTTTGAGGGATTGGATCAAAAAATGTGAATTGTGCCTCTTTATCACACTTGGATCAGTTACCAAAATATTGATGATTGTTCTTCCATACCTAATGAGAACTAAGCGAATAATTTCAGCCAAAGTAGTAATTTGAACAGAGTCCATATATTTCATCTGAGCTCTCTACTACTGACAAGAAAATAATATTTAGGGTCTCTCACTGCAATCTCTTTAATTATTCAAACCTCAGTTGGGCTTCCTGATACTGGGTGGAAAAAATCTGAGTAACAATTGTAACTATATCTTGTTTGTATTGATTTATTGTAGCTCATTCTATTTTTCCATAAAACAGTTAAAGACCAAAGTAAAATATCAATGAATACCCATTCTGTAGTACTAATGATTTTTAAAATAACTGATTATAAACTACTTTAGGTATCTAGATAACTTGACAAAAACCTTGGCAGAGTCTAAATCGCAATACATGTATTAAGGTTACGCTTTTGCTGCATGCAAAGGTACTTGCAGAAATTACATTTATATTAGCTACTGCTTGATATTGAGGTTAGTAAAGGGTTTGGCACTTTAACTGGAACTGTTATTTATAATGGGACAGTGGAAACCTCCACGTATTCCCGCTCTCTTTACCCCAGCCATTGTTACTCTAAGTAAAATTGCAGGCAGAAAACTGTAAGGCATTGAAATAATGTTAAATTTGCTCTAGTTTTCCATGAAACTAGTGTGCAGTATAGATGTGCAACATCATTCTTATTAATCCAATTATTTACTTTCATCTGCAATGATACTTTTTGTTCACAATCTGCCACCAAGTAATTCCTTTTCTAAAGTCTTTTTTCCTTAAGGTTAAATGCTTCCCTTTTCCAGCAGACAGGATTCCTTTTAGAATGGATGAAAGCATGTTTGGGCGTATGTTAGAAAAATGCCCTAATAATACCTACCTTGCCTTGAAAAAATAACTGTTTTCATTCAAGTTGTTATGCTCATGATAAAGTCCTCACTTCTTAAAGGAAAAATCAAATTATGTTTATTATCAGCTTCTTTTTCCTTCCTATTTTCCTTAGCAAGTCTTAGTCATGCTGAACTATTAGTAACCTCATATCCCTACTCCTGTGTAAAAGAACGTGGCATGGAAGATGCTTATCATTCACATAGGAAGCTGGCATATGCCATTATGGTGCATCTAAGCAGGAGCTGCTGAATTAATAAACTGCTCTATGAGAAAAAGCACTCAATTTTAGGTGTTGCTCTCCAAGAAATTTATGAACCAAATAGGAGAATTCAGGGGATACAAATAATTTTCAGATGTACAGTAAATGTGACCTAGAAGGAAAAATTGAATGCTTTGCATCCAAAGAAGAGTGGAAACATAGATACTTCACTGACTAACAGAAGAATTTTCTCAAGCAGAAAAGAAATGGTCTGTCTTCCATGCATGTGAATGACAGGATAAGAATTGTCAGCTGTAGAAAAAAAGACAGAGATTTAAATTGTGCATTAGGACAGCTTTCCTAATGGTAGATAATCAAGCACTCAAATAAATGGTCTGAGGATGATATGGAGTTTGTAACTTGGACAAACATCAGTCACAAATTAAATCAATACTGCTGAATTTGCCTTATGCAAAAAGATTGGCCGGATGATCTTTGTATTTCCATTTCAATCTTATTATTCTGTGACAGTAAATGTCGTAACTGAGGATCATGTTTTTAATGAGGCAAAGTGTCTGCCTTATGCAGTATCAGTTTATGTGACTACAGAGAAAAATGTTATTTCTGGGTTTTCACCAACAGAATTAATTAGTTTTTCTAAAAAGTGGCCTAGGGTGGACCGGTGTAGTTCAGAAAGACAGACACATTTGGTCTGGGATTAAAGTTTATGGCAGGATTTTGCATCTGTCTGGAGCTGATTTGTAAACATACACCAGGCAATGATAAAATAGTGTGGAATGTGCTAATATTACATATTATATGAACACACTTAATATATTGCCAGTTTTGCTTACCTGCTACCACTACTGGAAAGATTTGGAGTAGTGATGATCTGATGTTCTGCCATTCTTTCTTCTGGGACTCTTCTGACTTTAATGACCATCCATTTTGAGGAGGAAAATCCTTATGAAGCTAGCCAAACAGTCATCAGTTTGCATTTCAGAAATACAGTACTGAACAGCATACTTTTTGTCATCAGTCTAATTTGTAGAATTATTTCTAATTGCCTAAACAAACTCAAAAAATGAATTAATTGGAATATGTCCACACCACTTAGAGTATGGTTAGTTTATCACTAGGCTAGATTAGATTAGGTTAATTAGATCTGTTTTTCTGATGCTGAGATTAGGACAAATGACTAGTCTCACTAAATTGTCTTGTTCCGTGAAACTTCAATTTCCTGTTTAGACATAGCACTTGAGAAGAATGCTGCCATAGGACACTGGCAATAAACACTGTTTCATTAGCACGAAGCTTTGAGTGTTTGGTACTGTCAGAGTGTGCTGTCAAGAAACAGAGTGGTCATTAGCATTCTACTAGAATTCACATTTATTTTGATATAATTGAATTCTCTTGTCCTGTGCTTCAGTTTCGCAGTGGATAATTAGACATCAAGACTTACAATTTAAATAAATAACTTTTTAAATTTATGTGCTGTGCTTGCTTTTTATTTGCCAGGTGGCGTTTCTATTAGAGCTTTAACTTCCTCTACTAGTTAGATTTTTTTAGACTTCATAAGTTAGATTGTTACAATTAATGTCCAGTTATAAATATATAGCAAAACTGTCAAAGAGCATCGGATTGAATTATGAGTCAAGTTATGCAATAAGGCTAAAGGTTCAGAAATGCAAAGTAAGACCTTTGGTTTTACTTGTACTAAAACAATAAGAATGTGCAAGACAGAAATTCTGTTGTCACCCAAGGGCAAGAGATGCTCTGACTGACATAACTTCTTCTGAAGGGGGTAAAGCTGTGGGTAAGCAGGGCTTTAGTGGCCTAGACTGCATGCACACTGCCTTGAATATATGTTCTACTTTATATATAGGCTGCAGCTTGATATATGAAGCAAAAAAGGTTATGCCAAAATTTCTTGGTGGGAGGAATAAAACATTTACTGTCATCAGGTACTTGCTAGACAGTTTTAAACACAAAATAAAAGACAGCTGACATCTGTTCTGACTTTGCCAGTCTGTTTTCTGTCTTCTAGCAGAAATCAGAGCCATTTTGACTTTATAAGTTTTCCCTTCATTCTCGGAAACTGATCATATTCTTGGATACTAAGCATTTCCATAAACTTGGAAACTAGCACATTTCATTAGTGACACTTTTCCTAAAACATTTCCACCAAGCTTTCTGTATTCAGCTTTCTGCACTATACTTCTATTTAATATCAAAGCATAAATAGTTGCAATATCTTTTCTACAAGCCTTCTGATAATTTCTTCTTCAGCTCTGTTGATAGCAAAAATTTGAAGAAACTTAGAAAAAATACCACACCTAAGGCAGTTTGTCTTATCCCTCATTTTCTTATCCAATATTTCTATCTGCACTAAATAGTTTTCTTCTATGATGTCAGATGGAAATTATCATAACTGTAACCTGCTGGGTTAAATACATTACACTACAAATGAAGTATTCTCTGTTTAACATTGGATTTTTATCTCTCACTTTTATTGATGTATATTTCCTACTTTTTTCATTTTAAAGAAAGAACACTATTTTTCTCAAATAAGGTTAATACGATTCCATTTTCTTACTTCCATGGCTTGGGGACATTTTGCAAAAAATGTAATAACTTCATACTGGATAGGCAAGTGACAAGGACATATTTGTTAAGATTAGTGTAGAACAGATGAGACCAGCCGCTGCTGAGAGAACACAAACTTATTGGGAGCCTTTGAAATTCTCATTGACTGGATTTGGAAAAACCCAGGATTTGATGTTTACAACAGGAGCAGCTGGATGCTTGAAAATCTGTTCTTTCATTTGTATGCTTAAGGCCTTTTTCTAAACATAGAATTTACTCTGGCTTTGTGAAAGTAACCTCAGGGCTTATCTACATGAGTATGTTTGTGACAAATAAACTAGGATATGAATTTTTAAGTGTCATAGGGGGTTCCCACAGAGACGATACTCTGGGATGTAAGTGCCTTGCTGTAGCTAAGTTTCATCTACTGGCAGAAGAACCAGTTCTTTCTGCATTTTGCAGCTTTGTAGTCAATTCCTTCTCAAAAGTTCCTGTTCTTTGAGTTTTTAATTTCTGAGCTGTTGAAATAGGTTTATTATCTCTCCCTGAAAACTGTTCTCATTATTACCTAGAATATTTCAGGTGCAACTACAATACTATAGCAGCATTACACCAAGTTGGTTTTGACTTCTGAGACAACTTGTGTGCTTCTGCCTTTATATATTGTGTGTTAAAAAAAGAGGATTTAAAATCTATTTTCCCCGAGTGTGATAAAGAAATTAGTTACTCCAATCTGAAGCTTTTTAAAATTCTATTTCTTGAATATATCTGCCTACTTAGTACTGACTCCTGAAGTAAAGCAAGTACCACAGAGCAAACTGATCGAACGTTCCCTCTGCTGCTCCTGCAGAGTTTAATGGAAATTGTGACATCCATAATTGTCAATAGGGTGCTCAGCTCTTTTATCTGGGACATACATTTTTTTTTTTAGCAGATATTAATGTTATCTTTCTGTATTTTCACCGTAAATTTGCTACTTTCTGAGAGATGAAGGTGTAGTAGGAAATTATGGAAGTTACATAAGTATCTTAACTATTATTTTTTATTATTCTCCTCACCAATTCAGTGTAGAAATAAGCAGACCCCCAAAATCTCTCTCCTTCCCTCTCCAGTGGGTAAGCTTGTAAAAAATGTGAAATACTGAACTTCCTATGTAATAAACATATTCGCTTTGTGCCAGGGAGCACTTCTGTTTCCATTATTTTCTCTACTGAACAGGATTTTTCCACTTCATATGTGGATTAACTTTGATCTGTAGTTCTGCAGATGCAGTTTTCAGGTAATGTACCAGAGAAACCAGGAATCTGCTGCCTGATGTTGGATCACTGGGTCTGGGAGAAATTTATGCTTGTATGGCAGCATGATGGCAACTCCAGTTAAAAACATAGCAGACTTGGTTAATGTAAAGTTCCTCCTTTATCTTTATTTGCTTGACTTTATTTGCCATGATACCTTCAAGCGATGGAAACAAACTGAAACAACACTGTGCTAAGGAGGAGAGCAGCAAATAGGACATATTACTTGGGTAAAAGGGAAAATAGTTAAAACCAAATACCTATCTGCCTTTGTAATGTGCTAATGGTCATTTATATCATAGCACAAATTGTACTGGAAGATTGCCTTCCCACTCTGCCCCATAATTCCCAAAGAAGAGTCAGACTTCTTATGTCTCTTGTGTATTCACATTGTAAGCACTAATAACTGAGTTTTTCATAGTTATTCAGTGTAACAGAAGTTATAACAAGAGGATAGATTTGGCAGAGAAAGGGGGGTTTATCTCTGCTATACATTCTAAAGAACTACAAAAGAAAAAGGAATTAATTTCTCTTTTTTCCTTTTTCTCTCTCTCTCTTTTTTTTTTTTTTTTTTTTGTGTGTGTGTTCACATAATGAATTAAATTCTTTAAAGAGCAAAGTACATCAATAACTTTCCTCTATTCAAGGAAGAATCTGTATGGGTATGTGGGAGGAGAGCACGTGCTCCTTTAAGGATACCTGGGCAAGGATCTTTTTAAATGCAACAAGGGATGATAAGAAGGCAGAAGCCAGAGACAAAATATGTAGAGACACAGACCTGACAAAACAAACATGGAGAAAATTACAAGTAACAAACCCTGCCACTGACACTAGTTGATGGGCTATCAAGAAATTACAGATGCCACCTCCAAGAAGATCAACCTGGACTTTGCAACAGATAAGACTGTAAACCAGGACTGGGAGGGATGTGGGAACTGACAGAGCTGTACAAACCCATGGTGGATGTGCCGGGAGGGGAAGGGGAGCAGGGAGCAACAAGGCAGGGGTAGGCAGGAAAGGAATAAAAGGGGTGGCTTGTTTGTAAAATGGGCTGGTCAGTACGCGTGTCTGGCTGAGCCCTGCGCCTGGCCACCAAAGCCTATCCCATTTTATATCTTTGTCTTATATCTTTTTTTTTAAACTAGCCCTCTGTGTAATCTCACTCTCTATCCTGTGTGTGTGTGCTACATGGGCCAAGTGCCAGCTACTGGTGAGACTTCCGTGTATGAGGGGATGGGATGCCAGCTCCTGAAGTCAGACCACATGTTGGTCCCCTGGCCCGTGGTGTCAGCTATGACAGTGAGTGGGGGCCTTTAAATCCAGCCATGGGGCAGGAAAAGTGTGTGTCCCAAATATCAGCTGCCGGGGAAGGGTGACCAGCACGAATGAGGCAAGTGAGGGGCTCAGCACTGGCAGCTGGAGTGAGACCACATGTCACAGCCTGTGCTGGAGGTGACCATCTGTATCTTTGTCAGTCCTTGTGTGCGTGGGGACTCGTGTGTGTACTTGTTATTACACATCTAACTGGACCAGCTAGGATGAGTCTGTGAGTACTGCGTTATGCAGCAAGCATTGAGCTGGACCAGCTGGCAAGTTGCCCTTTGAACTCGCAACCAAGAAAGCAGCAGCCATGTCCTGCAGCCTGGGCAGAGGCCCCAGGTCCCCGAGGCACTGGGTTTGGCTCCAGTGGTTGGTCAGGGGGGATACCTGAGCTGAAGCAGCTAGAATCATGGACATGCTCCTAACACCCCATACAGCATCTTGATAATTTCTCTCTTTTTTCAAATTGCAAAACTTCACAGAAAGTCTTCTAAACCCCTTCACTGTATAGCATATGCCAGTGTACTTGGGACACATAATTTTTTAATAATGTGGCTTCAGTTGAACAAGGAGGTGTGGTAAGCAGTTCAAAGCTGCTGTTACCTAATACACTAAATCGGAAGAAGAAGTAGACACTTAGTTTTACTTCTTGTAAATATCTGTATTATGAGGTGACGGATTTAAACTACTGTTGATGACCATCTCCATGACCTTTCATAGTAATACAAATATTTTTTCCTAAGCTTACCTGAACAGGTGGCTGATGAAGAAGGTCCCAATTTATCTTTCTTTGTGTTGAAGTCATTATAATGACTAATTCAAAGAATGATTCCTCCTGATAGCTACCAGCTATTTGAATTAGTTACTGCTCAATGACATCTGTTTTACAGTTACTGTAAAATATGACAAACTGAAAAGATATGCCCAAAGGATCTTTCATGCAAATGTGCACTGGGCAGGTTTTCCTCAGCTGTTTTGGTAACTGTCTACAAGCAAGGCACTGTTGGTTAAGAGAAACAGCAGAAGTCTGAATGTTCAGGACTACCACACTTGCTGGTTTGAGTTAGCGGAGAGGTCAGAGAATATCAGCAGAGTGAAAGATAAGATGAACATGGTCTTAAGAAGCCAACAAAAAAACCCACCCAAACCTTCCTCAGCTAGAAAAAGCATGAAAATATTTACACATTTTGTGTTGTGATGAAAAGTGGCTTTTGCAGTCTAATCTTGAAATTCAGGTTTCTGACAACTGCTCATTCAAATATTTGAATAAACAAGGAATTAATTATTTGCATAATTCCCTTTCTCAGCACAGTGACCTTTCTTCTTTTTCTTTCCCAATGCTTCATTTTCCTAGAATTTCATCCATGTTCTCTTCCACAAACACGGCCAGCTCCCATTACTAGTTCATCTACCAAGGAATAATTACACTTTCATTGCTTAGCAAATAGTACTCTCGTACTGCTGCTTTTTCCTCTGCTGCATTTTCAACTTTTACAACTGTGAATGTGCTTGAGAGAGGCACAGTAATCACAGCCAGGAGAGCTCCACAGTCATTTACTGCAAGCTGCCTTCTTTGTAATTCTTGTGCACACCCACAGAGACTCCTCCGTCTGCAGGAACAAGAGGCTGATCACAGGTCTGCGAACCATGCAGGTGCCAGCAAGGGCTGCTAAGTGCTGGACAACTGCCGAGGTAGATTTCTGCCCAGAAACAGACTGCAACTTCAAATTTTTAACGCAGAGAACTTGATTGACTTACTATCAGCAGTTATCATTCTAAGCTAGCTTTCGAGCAGCATCTGATGCACAAAGGATTATAATAGCCTTCTGGACAGCTAATCTTTTGCAATCTATCCCACCTCATTCACTTTAAAAACCCATCCCCAGTCACTGGATAGCACATAGCTAATTCTGCAAACAAACCTAAAGGTTTAAACAAAACTGAGCAATTCAGCAACAACAGAAAATAAACTTGGCAGCTTCTACTGCTTCATTCTGAAATTGCTGCTGGGGGAGGGTGGAGGGGGTGGTGTGTGTGTGTGTGGGCATCGAGGAAACAAGGATCACTTACTTTAGATGTAAATGCTGTATCTTTTCTTACTCATGTGTGATGTTTTGACCCTGGCTGGATGCCAGGTGTCCACCAAAGCTGCTTTATCACTCCTTTCTTAGACCAGACAAAGGAGAGAAAATATAAGGAAAGGCTTGTGGGTCAAGATAAGGACAGGGAGGTCACTCAGCAATTACCATCATGGGCAAAACAGACTTGAATTGGGGACATTAGTTTAAATTATTACCAATCACATCAAAGTAGGATAATAAGAATTAAGCCAAAACTTAAAAAAACCACTTTCTCCCCACTCCTCCCTTCTTCCTGTGCTAAACTTCACTCCCAATTTCTTTATCTCTTCCCACCATGCACCAGGGAATGGGGGCTGTGGTCAGTTCATCACATGTTGTCTCTACTGCTCTTTCCTCCTCACACTCTTCCCCTGCTCCATCGTGGGGTCCTTCCCACAGGAGACAGTCCTCCATGACCTTCTCCAAAGTGAGTCTTTCCCACTGGCTGCAGTTCTTCATAAACTGCTTTAGCATGGGGCCCTTCCATGGGGTGCAGTCCTTCAGGCACAGGCTGTTCCAGTGTGGGTCTCCCGCAGGGCCACAGATTCTGCTGGGATCCTGCTCCATCCTGGGCTTTGCACAGGGTCACAGCCTCTTTGGGGCATCCCTGTGCTCTGGTGTGGGGTCCTCCATGGGCTGCAGGTGGATATCTGCTCCACCATGGACTTCCATGGGCTCAGGGGCACAGCCCGTCTCACCGGGGGCTTCACCACGGGCTGGGGGGGAACCTCTGCTCCGGTGCCTGGAGCCCCACCACCCCTCCTCCTGCACTGGCCTGGGTGCCTGCAGGGCTGCTGAGCTTACATAGTCTCACTGCTCTCTTCTGCTGCAATTGTTGTGCAGATTTTATTTTCCTTCTGAACTATGTTATCACAGAGGCACTATGACCATCACTGATGGGCTTGGCCTGGCCCAGTGGTGGGTCTGTCTTGGAGCCGGCTGGCACTGGTTCTGTCAGACATGGGGGCAACTTCTATCAGCTTCTCACAGAAGTTGCCCCTATGACACCCCCCCCCCAAAAAAAACCCTTGCCATAGAGACACTCTACATCATGCAATGAATGTGGCAAAGCCTGTTAGGTTATGTGACAAAAGGTCCCTACACCTGCAGAGGAGCACAATGGCTACTAGGAACCCAAATTATGGACTCAGAAGAAGGCACAACTTGTCCAGGCCCCTCCCAGCCTCAGCCCCATGGTTTGGCCATGAAACCCATCAAGACTGAGATCAAGGTGTATCTGAGCCCAGATGCTGGGGGAGGGGTAGGGGGTCCACCTTATATCTATGAACACACAGACATGTTCCCCATTAGTAGATGTCCATCCCGCTCAGCCGGAGGGGGGAGCAGAATGAAGCCACTGGAGCTGTTTGGATTTGGGTGACTGCTCTTCGTGTTTGCCTGTGCTGATCTGGGTGGCTGGCACATATGGTATGTATGTGCATTCGTGTGCAAAAAGCATGCTTGGTCTTGCTGCTGATCAGACCTGGGGACATGGAGCTGCATCAGCCTTGCCTCTGTCAGGCTCTTGGATCTGGCTCTATTTCCCTTAACACAATGAGCACACCCTCTAGCTTCTGAAAAAAAATCAATTATGATCAAAGACACATATTCTTTCTTCTCTTCTCCCTCCCTAGTTTGCTCTGTGTTCAAATTTTTCAGTCCTGATGTGATCAGAAAGTGCTCAGCAGTTACCTATTAACTTTCCCGTGCTATCTCCATCACAGTTTTCAAATCAAACTTCCCAGCATTTTAAAGACAGCTCAAACTGCATATAGTTCCTGAAACCATTTTTGCCTTCTTTATACTTGTTGCAAACTGACCTTTCCAAGAACAGTGAGTGAGGAAGAGTTGGGTTTTTTCTAATAAAGACTGATCCAAACTCTACACTGAGCTGCTGAGAGAAAAAGATGTTGATGTGCTGGTGGGATGATGAGGTGGAGAATGAGAACAACATTTCAAGTTCCAATGATCCCTTGACTACTTTTCTCTTTCCTATACTCTGACCTTTGCTCTGCAGGTCCTGAAGGGGACCTTTTACCTTGCACTAAAGCAACTTCTCACCTGAAGCACATTCAAACTGGAGTAAAATGGCCTCAACAGCCATTATTACAGCTGAAAACTTCCACTTCATGCTTTAAGAGTCTTTTTCATAGAAATGTTTTTCAAGTACAATTCATGCAAAACTGTGCTTCAGGCCTGCCCATGGCATTTTTCCACATATTTTCCCTTTGTTCCACTGCACCACAATTGTCTCCACCCAAGCCTGCTCTCTCATTTCTCTACCTCTGGGATTTCTTAGGGACTAGGTGACCTGGGGCTTCTGCTTTCCTTTTTGCCTTTGTAGCTAAGTTGCACTAGAAGAGACTATTTTTAGTCAAATGAGGCTAGTGTAGGAAGTTTTAAACAGGCGTGTCTCGTATTTTTTCCTTCTTGTATTGCAAAGAATTGCAGTCTTACTAGAGCAAGTCTGCAGAGATGCAGAGCACAATCACCCAACTGCTGATGTGTATCTAAAGCTACAAAAAACCAACAGGTATTTAGCTCTTTTAAAAGTAGGTATGAACTGCTTGGTTTAACACAATGAAGCATCACAGATTTCAAGCATTTATTATTGTCTTCTGCTCCTCCACCACTCCTTGTTTAGTTTTGATGGATCATCTGTTACATTAAAATGGGTTATAATTTCTTCAAACCCAGATCCATTTTGCCGGTGTGCTAAAATGATGTTGCATAATAGAAACCTCAATTGTTGCACTTACTGTGATTCAAATAATATTGACAGGATAAAAGCATCTGAATCCAGGCAGAAAATATATTTTATAGTTCGTCACAAGGAAACTGTATTTCATGTTGTCTTGTATAATAAAGAGTTTATGCCATTTTGGTAAGTTTAGTTTTAACTCTTTAACTGACTGGTCCAAGACTCAATGTAAATATGCAGTTTTTAAAATGCTGCTTCTGCTTAGTTTGAGTACTTTCAAAATCTGGACAAAAAGAGGAAGTATGTAAGCCTTTTCTGTATATATTGATTTGACAGAATATTACATCTAATACAATGTAATATGATATAACATAATGTAACATAATATACTAGACTATAATTTTTAATATATTTATTTTCTATTTTGATTTGGCTCATGCTTTTTCTTCCTTTTTTGTTATTATTCAGTCAAATGTTAGATGTAAACATTGTTTTCTTTTACTAAAAGAAGCTGTAGGCAAATTTGGAGCTTTCCATGATTTACTAATGACGTTCAGTGATTCCTTCTGTAGTTCAGGTCTGTAGGATAGATACACATGTTGTTTTCTATATTAGTCCTGTTGCAGAAATGGGGATGCAGATGGGGAAAACTACTCTTTATGAAAGGTGAATGTAACTATGACAACATTTAACCTGGGGGAGAGGGAGAGAGGGACTCCCCCCTGAGCACATACTAAGGAACTGATATACTCATGAAAGCTGTAGACCACAGAAGTTAAAATGGGACAAGATTTCCCTGTGTATTCCCATAACTGTTACCCATTTAAGACTTGGGAAAATATGCTGCAACTAGTATTTTCCTGGCATTTTCATCATCTCTTCTGTAATCTGTATCTTTTAATTCTACAGAAGTTACCAGTTGGTGGCTTGTTGTCCAGGGAATGCTGTGTGGCATAAAACAGGTTAACTTATGTCATGTAGAGAAGAATGAAAGGCAACAAATATAAATTCTATCAATTTTACTGGGAGTTGTACTTCTCTACAGTTCATAAGTGAGCAGTGATCTGTAAAAACAGTTTCAGATGAATAGGTTTGGAAATCCAGATTTCTCATCCAAATGCTACAGGAATGCTGCAGTCAAATTTGGTCTTGAGGGTAATTGATATTTACAATATAATGGGAAACCTTATGGTGTTTTTAGAAACCTAATTATTCTTTGTTGCTATAGTATCCTAAAAATTTTGATAGGAAAATTGAGAGCAAGAACCTGTAAATGAAATAGAATGGCATAGTTCCTGCCCATATAATGAAAAGAAAAACAAAAATATATGTCTTTGAGAGAGAAGTTAGAAAGAAACCTGAATTCATAAGACGTCTCTGAATGAGTCTTCTTTTATCAGCTGCCTGTTCTGTAAAATGGATATGATGATCTGTGAAAGAAGCTTGGAAAGTACAGCTCATTCTGCAGTGAACAGCTTTTAAGCTGGAGACTTACTGGAATCAAATATTCAAATCCTCTCCTCAAACTGAGTTTGCCCTCTACATTCAAGATACTAATTCTCCACATCAGTAGAACTGTGAAATAATTTAATTAATTTAAATGTGATGAAGCACTGGGATGCTTTGGATACTGGGATGCATGTTAGTTCTAAGCAATCAGGACAGGTAATTTTCCCTTCCAACTAAATGGACAGACTTTGACCAAAATACCGTAACCATAGCATTAATGCATGGAAATACATTAATCATATAAAAGGTAGTGATGTTATTTTCCTCCACGCCCTGTGGTCTGACAGATGAGCAATGCTGCTGTCACTCCAGCACGTTCGGCATGCTGGCCCCACATATCCCTCAGGCATATGCTTAGATCAAGGCAGAGGTCTCTAGGACTAAAATAAGGTGCTTGTTTTGTGTAAGAGATTCATCTGTCAGAAACAGGACTGGGTAGGTAGGTCAGGAAAATGTGGTACACAGAGGAAAATACACATTCTGCATACTTTACCTTATTTTTACCTCATAGTCATGTGTAAGAATGCCTTTTAGAGATATTTTCTACAGAGCTTGTGTGTTACTTGACTGCCACTTGCCAGAAAAGTGAATTGTTGTACCCCTCAAGAGTGGCTCTGGAAGTGAGTGTTTTTCATGTGCTACAGGACACGTTGTGGATTCAGCACTGATATGGGGACATTGGGTCCTGCTGGACCATGTAAGAAAGGACCTGTCATCTGGGAGTGGATTGAAAAGGCCAGGTAAGACTTACAAATGCCATTTAGACACTGTGGTCTTCTCTCAGAAGAAATATTTCCATCCAAATATAGCAGCCTTAGGAGTCACTAGACTAAAACTGTGACCAGTTCTCTCCAGACCAGAGTACTACTGAGTGGTAAATCCCTTTATATGGATGATTGTTTTTTGCCTTTTGTGTCTGTTGATGCTTTTAGAAAAGAAGCTGGTATTTATGTATTTGTATTTTTCCGGTTGTATATACTGAAAAGCCAAGGAACATCTAGAAAAAATGACTTGCCTGAGGTTACTTAGGAAACTAGCAATACAGTGAAGAAGGAACTTCTTTACTATGTTATCTGTAAGAGTGTGCTATGTCCCTGTATGCTCCACAGTCACACTCTGCAAAGTCTTTTCCAAATTACCACAATTCAAGAATGACTGTTGATGATGATGGGAAGCGGCTGAATTTGGGGAATATCCTAACTTGTTCACCTCACGTTACTTTTCTAAGAGGCTAATGTAGTGTGCTGAACATCAGGGTTTAAATTATGGTGCTTCTTCAACTGACAATGAAAAACACAGCAGAAGCAATTTGAAAGGCAAATGCCTGAAAGTTTACCATGGTAGCAACAGTTACATGTCTGATCTTGTTTGTGGACCCCAGGAAATTTTGTGGCATTTAGAACTGCATTTGTATATAATGTAAGGTTCAACGTGCATGTGGAAATGCAGCAAATAACCTGCTTGTAGTAAACCAGTTGTTGAATTGAGAAATGGTTTTGATTTCCTGTTAAAACCAGAATTTGTCTGTGCATTCAAGCATGTCTCCAAAAATCTCCGCCTCAGCTCCTTTCTCCCAGTTCTCTGATACATGTGTTTGTATCCTGAGCTTTTGGAGTGAAAGAGCAAGACTTATAATTAAGAGCTGTCCTACCTTACTCTGAGTGGAATTACTAGAGCTTGCTGTGATGCAAACAAAAACCACTGATGTAAGCAAAACCCAAATGTGGTAGGCAAAACAACTACAACAACAACAAAAAAAGCTTAAGTTGTGAATGCTGACTGGCCGCAGATAATTATGTGTGTGTGTGATATCTGAGTGAGTGAGTGAGTGACACAACCAAGCGGGGTAAAAGCTCTGATCTTACTGGCCCTTAAATAAGCCCCAGTAGGCAGGTAGACTATGGGTGCACTTGAGCACTTAAGGTTTGTGAGAAGGTGGAGCAATGAATAGAGTGGCTTACTTTGGCACTGCAGGGCTTTCTTATCCATCCACAGGTCCCAGCAGAACTGCGTTAAGACTGTCCGAGCTGACAGTCCTTGCAAGGTAGCAATGGGGTACAAGAGAAAATACACGAAGCCTAGACAGAATAGGGTATCATGTCATGCTGACTCAGGATAAGCATAGTGTAAAGGTGAAATAAGGAGTGATTTGCAGTGGGTCTCAAGAAATAATCCATCTGAACTCCATCTTAGGCTGGATGGGTGCCTGTTGGATATTAGAGGACTGTGCCCATGCCTTTACAGCATTTTGAAGACACAAGATACAGTATCAAGGAAAACTGGCTAACTACAATGATATTATAGAAGCAGAAATTAGTGGCCCAAATTTTACTTTATGTTTACCAGTGAAATGACTTGTGGCTGACCCACAGCATTAGAAGTTTACCAGTGATCCAGAAGTTACTGTAGGAGGTTACTGTCACAAAGATGTAGGAGCATCATTGTGGTGGCTTTCAGCTGGCTAAACACAGTGATCATGGGATATGTGAGATAATCGGCTGGCTTGTAGTTGCTACCAGGGGATCACAGGTCTCCCACCTACTACTAATACCAGTCTCATGAGAGTGTCAGAAACAGCAATCAAAGCAAGACCTTCATGCAAACTAAAGCTCTGAGCAATATTAAATTCCTGTGGAAAGAATGAATAGTGCTACCTTCCCCAAAGCAAGTTGGCTTTATATTCACGTATATCATACAGCTGACCAGGATAACAGTCTTAAAAACAATAGAAAGCTGGTACTTGACCAGTTTTTAGCAATATGGTATGTTTCCTGTCAAGTTCTTGCAGTGCTGATTATGGAAAGGAATTTTACCATAACAGGCTATTCCATGCCTGTGCAACACTAGTGCGCATGAAATATAAGTGCGGGTTATCTGCACTGCCCCTAGATAGTGGGCACTGCCCTCTGTTTGGTCCTTTGGATAAAACAATGATCTGATATCTTTGGCAATTACCATCCTCCCTCCTACCCCTTGTCAGTGAGTCTGAATGCTGACCTAAAACCGTTTGCACAGCTTTCCCAAGTAGTTGTGAATGTCTGAAAAAACAGACCAGACTTCTTGCAAATAACATCGCTGCAGAATATGGATGGTGCTGTCACAACAGTCAGAAACAAATCAGCTTAGCTGGAATTGCCAACCAACTGAGATGCCAGTCTGTGGTTTTGCAGAGCTTCATCTTGAACTGTGTGGTGCTTTATATGGGTACTACTGTAATAAGACTTTGGTGATAAATTTCTAAAGCATTAATAGATATCTACTTTTTCATATGCTAGCCTTTTTGCTTTAATAGAACATTTAATAAAAATGAAGAGGTACACCGTCATTTAGAGTATAAAACAGACAAAAATATTTTCTACTACAAATGATTGTATACACGCAAAGTAAGGAAAGGGTTCTTAGGCTTATGGCTTAAATGAAATGAAATAATATGTAGGGTATGTCATCATGATGGTTTCTTATTCTACAGTGTGCCCCTGAGTTCCTCAGATTGCACATCCAGACCTCCCCAGCTGGTTTACATCAGCCAATTGTCTGACCCTGTCACACCATAGTTCAGCTTTTAATTAGTGTTGGAGTTGAGAATGACATTGTTATCTGCATTTAGTAAGCTGCCTCCCCAAAAGGCTGTAATCAGCTTGATTTCTACACCACTTCTGCTACATATTGGCAGCTAAAGGAAGTATTTAGCAAATCCATCAAATATGACAAAAATAAGATAATCTTGAGAGTCTGGGAAGGTAAACCTAGGGGAAGAAAATCACCCTGCCTGGAGGAGTTACACTTTGATCACCAAGCCAAAAAGCCTGCGTGAGGGCAGGCCTAGGTGCTTAGCAATAAGCTTGCTTTACATCTACAATAAGCTAAAAAAGCACACTGGTCAAACAGCTCAGCACAGCCAGCTGATTGCTGGTTAGTACTCATGGTGACATCATCCCTGATGCAGAGCTGGGTATGGAATCTCAGGCAATTTTAAATGCTTATTAAAGCAAACCACTGTGTCCACAGACAAACAGGCTCCCCAATGTTTGGCTCCAAGTTCTGTTCCCTGTGCTGCAATTGTAATTATCTGATGGCTGTGTGGCGTGCCAACCATCCTCTGATATTCATACCCATACAGTCTGCAGGTCTGTATTGCAGGAGCTTTCCTCTGCTGGTCAAAGCATTCCAATCTCTACGTATACCAAATTACATCAGCAGTTTTCAACTTCCAGCTGCGATTGTGGTTCTGAGTTACTTTCACGCGGTGTGGCCATCACCGCTCCAGCAGCGCGAACCTTTGCAGTTGCAGAACTTCCCTCTCATGTCTAAGGATTAGCACTAGATGGCAGTGCTCTGGTGTCTGTAAATTTTAAATTCTCCTGAAACCACCACCGAGGACGGAGAACAGCTTCTGGATTCACGGGGGTGGGGAGTGTTGCCATTACTGTTACATTTCTGAAGGCAGCACGCTACTGTGCCAGGGAGACAGCTGGTTAAGTATTCGTGAAAACATCTGAGAGAACATTGACTTCTTAGGCTACTATGGAGTTTGTATTTTACTGGGGAGGGAGGAGATACCAAAATGCACAAGCAAAAGGGCAACGGACATGTAAAGGCAGGATGGGAAGTAAAGAAGCAGAACAACTTAGAAAGCTTTGCTCTTCATTTTAGCCTCAAAGAGGATATAAAAAGTACTACTGCTGAGTGGCACTGAAAGGGACGGTAGGCTTTTAGGACAAGAATAGGCTTTAAGGGATTGTGGTTTCCATGAGAACTCTTATTTTGTTCCTACCATCCCATGGAAGTTGTGTTGACACATCTGCCAACGCAATATCACAGTGCTTTCTTTCACAAAGTGGTTATCCCCCTTCTTGGTCTGTTTGAATGTATTGTTTAAGTGATGGGTTTACGCATACAGTATGAAGTGATGGCTTCCTGTGGACCTTCCCAGAAGGTATTTGAAGCCTGCTGCTCTCCTGAAAGGGGTGATTTTACAGTCAGTAGACATGATTTTAATTTCCAACTTCACTGTCAGTGGTTTCACAGTTAACTAGCGTGGATCTCCAATACAACATAAGATACAAGCATTAACCTCTTGAGATCAAGGCATTTCTGCCTCTTCTTTGGAAACAGCATCACCCTCTAGACAGTCATCTTCTTCATTGTATGCAAAGGAGTCTTTTCACTGAAACAGACATTTCTTAAAATGAGCTGTTAAAAATAGAAAAAAATAAGTAAATCCTTCTTTTACCCAACTCAGTAGCCTGCTCAGAGAGATGTCCAGGTCCCACTCACCATGCTTGTGGAGGGTTATTTCCCCTTCATCCCGCTTCCAAGGACAATGAAGCAAAGGAGAAACTTCCATGGAGTCCACTTTGCTATAGTCCAAAAACAGTTGGGGTACAGGTGTCCTGGACTCAGTGACA